>NC_088829.1:1502530-1805060 GCF_000507465.2 Kwoniella mangroviensis CBS 8507 | reverse complement strand
CATCATGAATCCCAATAATCATTTTCCCGCTTGGTGGGATGACAAGAGAGGGGATAATAGTTATACCACAGAGTATGACAATTCTCCTCAATCATTACCAACAAACGATTTCGAACCTGGTTCAGGATCGAGTAATTCACTTATCCTACCTCAGATTCAAACCCAACTACCACCCACTGGGATCAATCAGTCGCAGTCGTTGAGCATCCTATCGCCTGATTCACCTACGACGATTTCACCTGGAGTATACCAACCTGGATTCTCTTTCCCACCATCACCAAGAAGTAGATCATACCATACTCATACTCCAACTCCATCTTCATCGTTTGGTAAGATCACCACCAGTACTCGCCAGGAAAGAAGAGCTACTCTATCTTCTTCTACTGCTCCATATCCATGTACTAGTCCTCGGAATAAGGTATCGTCGTTATTGTCGTCGACTCTTATTGGTGGAAATAGGACTATAGCTAGTAGAAGAGGTTCGGAAGCTCATAGTTCGGCATTAGGTCTGAGATTGGATGGTATAGACAGGAAAGATGGAGGAAATGGAGATGATGATGATGAGGGGAATGAAGCGTTGCCAAGTGCGAGTATAAAGTTTGAGGATAAACATCCTTTTGAAGGGATATTAGGTGGGGAGGAAATTGTCGATTGATCAATGAGGTGGTCCGAGTTTGGAAATCGGAATGTTGTATGGTATGAGGCAACAGTGGGAAAAGGAGGGATGAAAGCGCTGACTTGAAGGAAAGACGGAAAGGAAATGGGAACATTGGAAGGAAAAGATCAACTCGGATATGATTTTATATCTATATATATGTACTGTACTGTAGAATACTTTGTTTAGGTAACGAAGATCTCAGAACATAGGAATTAGGAATTTGATTAACGATGCTTTTACGACGAATGATTACTTGAATGAATATGGTACTGATATTTGTCATCGATCATCGATCATCGTTCATCGTTCGTCTTAATATCAAAAATATAAAATCCGTATTGAAGTTACTGAAAAAGAAAGAAAGAAAGATACAAATTAGATTACACTCCGTACATATAACAAGACTCTACCCTTAACGAGTTTCAACCCTCAACGAGTCGACATATATCATGCCTCATGCCAATATGTCTCCCAAAACAATTTTAACATGCATTCTCAATACAATATCTATTACTCATCATCAAGGGGCGATCCCAATCGATTTACCGTTGTCCAGACACCATTACTTCCATGACCTTTGTCTTCCTCCTCACTGATTTCGCCCTCCTGCTGCTCCTCCTCTTCTGTCGATCCTTTCTTCTTCTTCCTCTTCATTTCAACTTCCTTGGCCATCTCATAGACATGTTCTGTAGTAAAGCAGTGCCCACCAACGTTCTGAACTGATACACCATTTGTCCTTCTTTTCTTGACCGCCAATACCTTCCTGAGCTCGACATTCTCCTTGTCAGAGGCTGTCTTTTCAGTGCTGACAGTTTCTAATTTCGAATAAAGATCAACAACGCGATCTTTGACTTCTGGAGACATAGTGTTGGCATGTTTGGCGAGGAAAGAATTCTTCTCAATAGACAATGTGGCTAAGGGGGTGCGAGTAGGTGTCTGAGGAGTATTGACTTGTTGAGGGGCCGCATCTAAGACTGTATGTGGAATATATGGGAAAAGGCCGGTGTATCTCCAACCTTTTCGAATATTCTCTTCTGTCATAGCTTTTGATCGAGCAACTGCCAAGTGTCTAACCCAGGTGTATCGTTGTATCCTTGAAGAATCATATTGAGCAAACCGATTGACTTCTTTTGCCATAGCTTGCTTGAGAGAGCGAAACACACCAACATCTAAAGGTTGAGTGACATGAGAGGAATGGGGCGGAAGTATCATAAGATCAATGGCGTTGGCCATGCAGAATGCAATGAAGCGAGCCTGCACATGGCTAGCATGACCATCAACAATAAGTAGTCTTCGTTGATCAGGATTGGCAGGTATTGTGTTGGGATGGAATACTTCGGTTAACCATTTGAATGCAATTTCGTTGTTTGACCATCCTGATTTACTGACTGCCCAGTTCCATCCTCGAAGCTGAAGGTTCTCTGAGAGCCACCCTGTGTTGAAACTTCCTTCTGATTTGAATATCACAAGAGGAGGAAGAGCTGAACCTACAGCATTGATACATTCGATTGTTGTAACCCATTCTTGTCTACCAGGTATTGCGCTTGATGGCTTCTTATTACCTCTTCTACTACCTATCTTCTCTCCTTGCTCTATAATAACTAATACTCGAGAGCTTTGTGTTTCTCCTATAGCATATCCTGTCTCGTCCATATTGTAGATGTTCTGCGGCAGGTAATGATTGGCATCATATAGAGACTTGATTTCGCAAAACCAAGGTGTCAAAGCATCGACTGTAGTTGCTGTGAAGCGAGTTGCCTGTATCTTTCGAGAGAAGACACTATGGACCTGGGGATGGCGCTTTCGAAACTTGGCAAGCCAAGGATAGCCCATGGGAGGTGGTAAACATGGCTGGAGCTCATCTGGGATGAGTGCAAGAGTGATTCTCTCTCTCGTATTTCGTTTGCAAGTTCTATGATGATTCCAGGCGAAACAGGATGACCAATGGATGCTGATCGATCGAGGTATTGGATAATGCACTCCTCTTCAATAGTTGTGAGTAGCTGGCGATATTCTTGAGCTTGAGGGCGAGTCAGACGACCTGCAAGATGATGATTGAAGGTTGTCAAGGGAATATCATTGTCTTTGGCAAAAGTGTGTCTGCTTGGTTGTTTGTCGGAAGGAGGGCGGTCCAAAGAGCAAGAACTCGCTGGATGTGTTCTGGAGACGTTTGATCTGGTTTTGTAGACATTCGTACTATTGAAAAGTCGAGTTCAATGGATGTTCTCAATACAAAATAGCGATACAGATGATCAATAAAGATTTAAAGATATCATTTTGCATAGAAGGTCTGTGAGGTTGATCCGTGAGGTTGCACGGACTCGTTGAGGGTTGAAACTCGTTAAGGGTAGAGTCTTGTTACTGTGACGATATTTCGACTTGATGGGCTCTCTTAAACATCCCTCTGTAAATCTAGATCATTATTATCAGAAAATAAAATAGGTTTTCTAGGTTTGGGAGCTACCATTTCTTCTCTCCCATTTCTGTCGCTGCTGCTATTGCTATGGAAATATTGATGACGTAAGAATAAATCATCATATTCGTAACTTGTATTCATCGTTCGATCCATAGGTATATCGTGTATGTGATGGGAGTCTTCATTTTGGTATGTTGGCCTTTGCTGAGAAGAGGAAGTAGAAGAGGAAGAGGTGAACAAAGGTGGCATAGTGACTCTGCGGACGTTCCTTGGAGGTTCTTCATGATGAGATTTCATCCTGTATATTTAGTGGACAACATCATTTGTTAGAGATCTCGTTTATGAATAACATGTTGTAATATAGTTGTTTTTTGGCTTTGTGAATGGAATTTCAAAAACGAAAACCGGAGTTGAGAGAAGAAGGGTAAAACAGGTTGGAACCGGAGGGAAGGAAGGATGTGTAAATAACAATGGTCTGAACGCGGAGGAGAGTCAAGCTGGGCAGAAGCAAGATTAAACGGAGGTTCAACAAGGGCAACGTACATGTTAAGAAGGGTAAACAAAGGCAAGGCTCGGGGAACAAAGGTGACAAGCTACGCAGACGATGGCAAATGAGATTACACAAAACACACTTACATCCTTTCGTAAATCATCTCACACAATTCACAACCTCTCATAAACGTATGATGATTCTGATTATGCTGGAACGACCTTTCCCTTGGATCGGCATAATATGAAGATGAAGGAAAAGACTGATTCGAAACATGGCGTAGAGGCTGTGGCAGATGTGGAAGAGGTAAAGGCGATTTATAATACCCCTCATCATGTTGTCTATTTTGGAGATCATTGACTATATTTGATACTGATCTTCTCGGATTATGACCTTGAATGGGGATTGGTGCCGGTCTAGCGCCTTCGGGTGACCTCTGCAGCATCGAATCCAATCAGTGAGTCTTTTCATACAGGATAGGCCTTTTACTGTGCAGAGATTCACTTACAGCTATCGCAACGGGTCGTGCATCCTCGTACCTCGAAATAGGTCTGTCCGCTTCCATCGTCCTATCTCGATACCTAGGTCCTTTAGGCGAATCAGGCTCCTTCGGGGTGACTACCAACCCAGATGGGATTGGCCTTCTACCATCTGGAGCATCGGATCTGGTCGATGTGGACGAGGTCGTACCGGTGCTCATGCTGGGTTTGGAGCTGTGTGATGGGGCAGTGGACGAACGGGAAGCTACTGATGGTCTGGTGTCGTGAGGTATGGGTGGAGAGGTATGTTGAGGAGTCGCAGGTGATTGTGGACGTTCAGCTGAAGAGGTTTTATTACCTGTGGATGAATTGACTGTACCTTCCTTCTGGGTAATGATTGACTGTGGCTTCACTTCGCTCTTGTCAGACACATAGCGAGTGTCGTCTTTCAAAGATTCTTTGGCTGATGGGCTGGGACTGAGCCCTCCTGTCTTCACCTCAACAATATCCCTGTTGAGATCGTTCTCGGTTGTAGTACCCACTGCTGCAGTCACAATCGCTTCGTTGGAAGTATTTTGAATACTGTGTCCTCCAGAACCCTTACCACCTGTACCTTCCCATAGACCTTTCCCAATCATATCCAATTCACCGAGGGCCACTTTCGCTTTAACACCTCTAATTCTCTCGCGGAATCTCTCTTCGGCCTGTTCTTCTTCCAACGAAGGAGGTAAGGAAGATCGCCATTTGATATCTGGCAGTGTACGGACTACACAGCCCAGATTGTCACGTCAGAATGAAAGTAAAGGTATCGATATTCAGAATTGAACTTACAATACTCTATATCAGGGAACGACTGACCCGATTTCCTTAATCCATCAGAGAAATAAGCTAAGATATATTCAGCCAAGCATCCTGAAGAAGAAGCTATCTTGAGTAGGATTATAGATTGTTTGGTACCAATTAGGGTATGATGATCCCTGTATGCAAAGGGAGATTAATATGGCATTTCATACATATTGATTTCGATATTCCCATTCCTAACAGTTTGAAACTCACTCATTTGCTCTATTGATATCCTCACTCAACGTGACCTTCAAAGCTACCAATCCAGCATGTGCGCTAGAAGTTTCAGATAAGGTATTTGAAGCTTTTCGAAAGGCCTTTTCTATTGAAGGCCACCACCCATACATCAACTGACCGTGCGGTGTGATGTTCAAAGGGTAAGCTTACCTGCTTTATCGTGTTTCTTCCCTATGGCTCCTAGGTATGCATCATGAGTACGACTTTCTTTCTTTTGTCAATTTGTCATCAGCTGAATTGATTTGACAACAGGCAAGAACGATTCGGCAGATCAACGGATGCAACTCACAGCTAGAAGGTTGAAATATTTCAAAGCATCAGAATTCACCTCGTCATACTCTTTATCTATTTTCCTAGATAGCTTGAGGGTCAGGTCTGATAGGTTATCTAACATATTTGCTGTGGGTCCTATCGTCTGGGCTGTGAACATGCATAGTATTATATAGTGAGACATCGACTTGGTAGAATCGATCATGAGTTAAATACGTGACTTACAAGCTACATCTGTTTTCTCCCCACCACCTGAAGCTAGATCTTTCAACGCCCCAGCTAATTTCCTACCTGCTTTACCGACATTCGCAATAGCCAATCTATATTCGTTCCATGCGTTTAACACATCTTCAAGGTTCTTGACAGTCTTGAACGCTTCTTCTTTGCCTATCGGTCTTGATTTGGTGATTCGTGCAGTTGGAGTTGTCACAATAGGGAAATATCCTGATTCGGAAGATGGTGATCTCCCACCCGGTGAAGTCGACGGTGAAGTCGGATTCGATCTATTGGGTGATGAAGAATTAATTCGTCCGCCTGGTGAGGGGATAGACAGAGATGCACGAGATGGTGAGAGTGATTTTAGGGTGAACATGTTAGTCTGAATTGGTCAGTATGTACAGGAAAGACGACGACATGAATACATGAGGATCAGAAAGAGAGTATTCGACGGTACATGGCCCATGCTTATCTTTATGTTATATGCATGTTGCTGATGATAGCGATGTGATGAGGTGTTGATGTGTGCTGCACTGTACTGTATGTATGTATCGATGGGAGAGCCAGACATGAAACACATATTAATATTGGATGATACACACAGCAAGGGAAGGGATCCGTGCGATCATTCTCGTATTCTTTTGTTCTTGTACCTGAAATGAGATTCTCCGATGAATCGTCGTCTTACAGTATAGCATGTACAGTATCATGTGGCAAAAGTAAATTTCCTGCATGATCTCAATGAGAACCACATGCGGCGTTTACTGCAGCCCAACTCGATGATATCGTCATGCATTTTTTTCCTGTATGGTATCTAGACGATCAGATGTTCAAGCCGCCCATGACTATAAGACCCGTTTGAATATCCTTTACTGAGAAGAGAAGACTACTACTGATACATTTTGCATGTAGTGTGCATGGAAACGAGAATGATCGATTAACAGTGCTAGAAAATCAAGATCAAGAGGATCGAGGGATTATGGTAAAGGAGAGAGAAAGCTTAGTCGACTTTGTTGATATCAATAGGCTTGTAAGCTAGTTGAGGAGTAGGACCGTCGGTGTGTTCGGCTCTGATTAGAAAAAAACGAGTATTAGCCAATGATCACCCATAAAGAGGTCGATGATGAGCACCATAGATGGATGAAGAAGATCAAGAAGCGGACCACTACTTACTGTTCCTTCTCCGTCTTCTCCTTGTGATGTTTATCCAACTGAGCTTCGATATATTCATCCATCTCATCCTTGTTCTCACTAAGAACAAGAAACCACAATCAGCATCAGCTTCGTACCTTGTGCACGGGGAACGCGATTATAAACACTCACAATGGTCTGGGACCCAAGGTCAACCTCATATCCTCTCGTGTTATCACCTCCTTCTCCAACAACAACTTCGCGACCTTCTCTACATCTTCCTTGTGCTTCGTCAAAAGCTCTGTCGTTCGAGTGTGCGCATCCACGACCATCTTCTTGACTGCCCTGTCTAACGCTTCGGCAGTAGCTTCCGAGAAGGGTTTTTGAAATCCTTCAGATTGCTGATCCCTTCCACCATAAGATATAGGTCCGATCTCGGGGTTCATACCGTAATTGGCACAAACCTCAAAGGCCATCTTGGTGATTTTCTGCAAATCATCTTGAGCACCGGTCGTGATTCGTCCGAAGAAGATCTCTTCAGATACTCTTCCACCAAGTGTCATACACATTCGATCCAGTAGCTGTTGAGTAGAGAACAAGAATCGTTCTTTTGGTAAGTACTATGGAAGATGCCAAGGGCTTATCAGCATGAAGGGTCCACAAATTGAATGATACATATTGATTATATTATGAACTTACCTGAGCATATCCTAATGCACCGACACCTCTAGGAATAATCGATACCTTCAACAATGGATCGGCATGTTCCAAATACCAACCACAGACAGCATGTCCAGCTTCATGATACGCTACAGTCTTCTTCTCATCTTTACCCAACACTCTCGATTTCCTTTCTAAACCAGCGATAACTCTTTCAATCGCACCATCGAAATCTTCTTCCGTCACAGCATCTCCACCTCGTCTAGCAGCTCGCAGAGCAGCTTCATTGCATACATTCGCAATATCCGCTCCAGAGAATCCAGGAGTGAGCAAAGCCAATTTCTCAGCGATAGTTTCAGCCTTGAGTTCCGTCGAGAGAGTAAGAGGGGAAAGGTGAACACCAAAGATCTGTTTTCTGCCCCCGATGTCGGGTCGATCAATCGCAATGTGTCTATCGAATCTTCCAGGTCGCATCAAGGCGTTATCTAATACGTCGGGTCTGTTGGTACCGGCCAATACTACGACATGTTCATTGGTACCGAAACCGTCCATTTCGACCAACAACTGATTCAAAGTTGATTCTCTTTCATCGTTTCCACCGAAAGATCCACCCTTTCCACGAGATTTACCAATCGCATCGATCTCATCGACGAAGATGATACATGGTGCGTTCTTTTTAGCGTTGGCGAATAAATCTCTGACTCTAGATGGACCGACACCGACAAACATCTCCACAAATTCAGAACCGGATACTGACAAGAAGGGCACACCGGCTTCACCAGCGGTGGCTTTAGCTAATAGGGTTTTACCGGTACCAGGAGGACCAGAGAGGATAGCTCCTCGAGGGATCTTAGCACCGAGTTTTTCGTATTTAGCGGGTTCTTTAAGGAATTTGACGAATTCCATGATTTCCTATTCATCAGGTAAAGTGATATGTCAGTTGAAAGCTAGACCATCTTCGGATTCCAAAGTCGCTTACCTCTTTAGCTTCGTCCATACCAGCTACATCCTTGAATCTGACGTTGACCTGCTCGTCCTTGTTGAACATCTTCGCTCTACTCTTTCCTACACCAAAAATCCCGCCACCTGGGCCACCACCACTCATCGCTGATCCACCTCGTCTAGCCATCCAGAGCAAAAGACCGGCGATAAGAAGGGTAGGAGCGAAATGCATGATAGTTTGGAAGGTTGAGATCTCTTCTCTGTACGATACTGGTATCCTCTCTGCGGCAGGGATACCAAGTTCGTCCTGAGTAGAGATAAGGAGAGACTCGAATCCTTCTAGAGACCCGATGGTGAAGGTATAAGGAGCTGGACCGTGATCGGGTGATGGGAGATTGGAGGAGCCAGTAGCATTGGGTTGAGGAGATGATGAAGAATTCAAGGGACTGTGAAGATGCACTCTAACCTTGCTTCTGTTGACTACTTCGAGGGAAGATACCAAACCTCTGGCAAGGAGGGAGTTACGGCTATGACAGATCGGATTTGATTAGCGATTTGCATTCCACTAGATCGGCCGATAAGATAGTGAAGACTTACAATTCCTGCCATGTGATCTCCTTGGTCCTCACATCATCAGGTTGAGTGATACTCCAAAGGGCATAGGTCGACAAGGCGGCAAGAAGAAGTTGGTTGGGTGTCATACCTCCAAATCCACCTGGCATGCCATTAGGTCCACCACTCGGTCCACCATTTCCACCCGATCCGCCCGATCCGCCATTCCCACCCAACCCAACCTTCTTACCAGCTTTGCCACCCAGCTGTTCACTAAGCTTCTGCCTCTTTGGTTCTTCATCCTTGGGTGGTTCTCTCTGGTCTTCAGGTCGTTGCTGTTCTTCCCCTCCCAGACCTGGTAAGCCGACATCGGGTTTCTTAGGTCCCGAAGGTCCTGAAGGAGGTTCCGATCCTGGTGGTTTGGGAGCAACGGTCGTACCGCCTTTACCACTGAACAAGCCTTCCAGACCAGCAGGCGGTGGTGGGTTTCGAGATGGTTTAGGCGATTGAGGGGTGGCGTAAGATCGGGATAATAATGGTCGGAGGATCGAAGAAGATGATTGTCGAGGCAATCGACGTAGGGAGATCGCTCGTATTGACATGATGATGGGTAATATGGATGAGTCGGTCGGATGCGAAAGGGAAGGATGAAAGATCGTCTGAATCCTTTCACTGATCTATGCGCTTTTCTTGATCAAGATGAATGGGAACAGAACATGAAAGATCGGGAGGGGAATGAGATGGATTGTACGAGTAGACGATTCCGGTCCAAGAAATCGAACAAAATGAAATAAAATGAATTACGCGGCACCCAGTCGATGATATGTTTCGGCCAGAATCGGTAGCAGATGGAGAGTGAGTGGCAATTCCAATTTGCCACATGGTAGAACAGCGGAACTAGAAACACGTGGTGTGCCATCATCGCTTCCCCGCATCTTTACCCCCACAGTCGCTGACGCGTGGAATGGATGGGACGTCCATCGTCACTGCTCAAATAGGGGATTCAACAAGTTACCTTCGTCTCCTTCATCTTCCTTGATGTAGATCAATTCGACCAGAGCTCATCGCAGGGCGATAGCCAGATCACAGTAGCCAGATCGTCCTCCTGTCACCTCCATATATTTCTTGAAAAACCCAGACCCTATCTTGTCTGTAGTCAAGCAAGAAAGCAAGGTCTTCGTCCCATCCACCATGATGAGGTCCTTACTTTCTCCCCTTTCCCTCTTCTTGGTCCTATCTCTCATCTTACTACCAAACACGATGGGAGTCAAAGAAGAGGATTTCAAGAAATGTTCCCAATCATCTTTCTGTAGGAGATTACGATCCATCGCCAATAAACAGGAATCAGCACCGAGCGGTACTTTCAATTCACCCTATTCGTTATCACCTCCTCAAGCTATCCAAGATGGAGCTTGGAAATGGCCATTGAAGTCCTCTTTGTACCCCGAAATCAAATTCGAACTTCGTGCTGATGTCTTGGCTGAAGGTGATGGTATGATAAGGCTTAGAATAGATGAAATTGATTCTACAACCCCTTTTAAAAGATATCACGAAACTGCTCGTTGGGCATTGCTCGATACAAATCCATCTCTATCTTCATCAGCTACTATCAAAACTACATCCGGAAAAAGTACTATCACCTATGGGCCTTCAAGCTCGAAACTTTCTTTGGAGATCCAACATTCACCACTGAAGATCACCCAGTTGAGAAATGGTAAACCGGAAATCGTATTTAACGAAAGATCGTTATTCCACATGGAACATTTCAGGATCAAGGATGTTGAGAAAACCGAAGAGATCCTGAGTGAATCTGAACAAGTGGTTCTGAAAGGTGAAGAACAGGATAGAAGTTGGTTTGAGGAGAGTGATATAGATGCGTTTGAAGAGACTTGGAAGAAATGGAAGGATAGTAAACCAAAAGGTGAGTTCCTCTTATGCATGATGACGACATGTCTGACAAGTACCGATGATCATGGACGACATTCAAAGGTCCTGAAGCATTTTCTCTTGATCTTACTTTCCCCGGTGTCAAGCATGTCTATGGTCTTCCTGAACATGCCTCGCCCCTGTCTCTTCCTGATACCTTAGGCCCAAACGCACATTACTCTGATCCTTACAGATTGTACAACGTCGACATCTTCGAATATCTCGCCGACTCACCGATGTCACTTTACGGAGCTATCCCCTTACTTCATGCCCATTCTACCGATCATTCCGTTGGTGTACTCAATCTGGTCGCATCCGATACATTCGTAGATGTCCGACATGACACTGATGCCGTGAGGACACATTGGGTATCGGAATCCGGTATCTTAGATATCCTCTTATTACCTGGACCAAGACCTCAACAGCTCTTCGAACAATATGCTGTACTTACTGGACCTACATCTTTACCCCCTCAATGGTCTACAGCCTATCACCAATGTCGATGGAACTATAACGACGAAGATGACGTTTTGCAGGTAGATAGGAAGTTTGATGAAGCTGATATCCCCCTGGATGTGACTTGGTTGGATATTGAATATGCAGAAGAACATAGATATTTTGATTGGAATAATAAATTTTTCCCTGACCCTGTTAAGATGATTGATGCTGTTGCGAGTAAAGGTCGAAAGGTACGTTCCAATATTCCATTCCTGTCGGATATCGTAAGGATAGATATCGTAAGGATAAGCTAAAACCGATCGATTTTTGTCCTTTTGTATGAAAAGATGGTAGCTATCATTGATCCCCACATCAAGAAAACCGATTCGTTCAGAATATATTCCGATGCCAAAGATTTGGATGTGCTCATAAAGAAATCGGATGGAAATAATTTCGAAGGTTGGTGTTGGACCGGAAGCAGTGTTTGGGTAGATTTCTTTAATGAGAAATCTTGGACTTGGTGGACGAAAATGTTCGATTTCAAGACTTGGAAGGTCAGTTTACTCTCAACTTGACTGAGACTCATTGGGACTTGAAAGCTGATCGAAGGGAATTCATATTTCACTCGAATTTAGGATTCGACGAGCGCTCTATTCATCTGGAATGATATGAATGAGGTCAGTTGCACAAAGAATGGTGAACTCTCGCATACAGCTGATACCAGGATTTTATACCATAGCCATCCGTATTTGACGGTCCGGAGATCAGTATGCCAAGAGATAATATTCATGCTGGGGGATGGGAACATCGAGATGTACATAATATCAATGGTATGATGTTCGTGAGTATCACGTTTCAGCTCTCAACCACTTGAACAATCGAGACAATTCCTGTGACTGATCTAATGTACAAAGCACAACCAAACTGCCCATGCGTTAATTGCAAGAGAAACGCCGGCCAAAAGACCTTTCGTACTTTCCCGATCTTTCTTCGCTGGCTCGCAAAGATATGGCGCTATATGGTGAGCTGAGTTCATGAGTTGAACATTAACAACAGCTGACATCCACTCGTAGGACTGGTGACAATCTCGGAGACTGGGGTGAGCTCTTCTCAATTGTGGTTGCGAGTTAGTTGAGCTGACATTTACATAGAACACCTTGCCGGTGAGACCGCCATGTTGCTCTCCAACAACATCGCAGGGATGGTTTTCAGTGGAGGTGAGTTCCATTTCATCTTGCTCATCATTTCCGGTTCAATCGCTTTTGGTAAACTATACTAATCTTGTTCACCGTGTATGTAGCCGACGTCGGTGGATTCTTTGGCAATCCAACATCCGAGCTCCTGGTGAGATGGTATCAAGCGGGAGCGTTTATGCCATTCTTCCGAGCTCATGCGCATATCGATACCAAACGACGTGAACCGTATCTGTTCGATGAACCTATCAGGGGTTATCTGAGGGATATCATCCGATTGAGATACCAATTGTTGCCCGTGTGGTATAATGCTTTCCACGATTCCAGTCTGACCGGTGTACCCATCATGAGGTGGGTTCATGAAATGTATCACTGGGACTTGTCTGGAAGTCTACTTACCTAGATTCTGTCTGTTAGACCTCAATATGCTGTCTTCCCAGAAGATGAGCAAGGGTTTGCCATCGATGATCAATACTACATCGGTGGTTCAGGATTACTCTTCAAACCCGTTGTGCAAGAAGGTGCGGAGACAAGTCAAGTATACATCTCTGACGCTCAGGTAAGTGACGATACATCGGTATTCGCCCGCATGACTGGTACTAACCACATAATGTGTCCTTTCCGTAGCCATACTACAACTACTTCACTCGTCATCTCTATCCTGCTCATGCCCGCCAGACTGTCTCTCTATCTACACCCTTGTCCACGTTCCCTCTCCTCATTCAAGGTGGATCCATTGTCCCCTCAAGACAGAGAGTCAGAAGGTCATCGCCTTTGATGTGGCAAGACCCATTCACATTGACCATCGCCTTATCGAAAGAAGGTAAAGCTTCAGGTCAATTGTACTTGGATGATGGTGTATCATATGGATACGAACAAGGAGAATACATCTGGAGGAAATTCCAATTCGACGGTAAATCTTTGTCATCGACTTCTAAGACCAATACTCCAGCATCATCAGAAGAGAAAGGGGTAGTATCGTACGATGCAGACAACAATACCTGGGCTCAAGCGGTCTCTCACGTCAAGATTGAGAGTATCATCGTGTTAGGATTGACCCATAAACCGAAATCCATCAAGATCGGTGGACAGGAAGTAGATTGGGTGTATGAGAATGGAGTAGCTTCCAATGGTAAGAAAGAAGGACAGAGTAGTTTGTTGAAGATTAAGAATCCTGGGGTGGGCGTAGTGGGAGATTGGGAGATTGCGTTCAGTTAGATGAAAAAAACAGAGAAAGAGATTGGACGAAATGTACAGCAATGATAGGCCATGATCAATTTAGTCGAGGATTTGACTGGCGATCATACAACGATGCAATGCAACCTGTCTTTTACTATCCCTTGACATGGTTTTTGCGCTATGGTGTGGTCGATCATCGTCAGCGATCCACGTGAAATATTTTGCGAACATGACCATGACGGACCATGATGTATCCTGTGATTGCGACCGGAACAGCTATGAGTGTCCAGACAGAGGAGCTAGAAGATAGTCAATCATAGGAAGACGAGCTCATACGGGGGCCATAGTCTTCACGTCACCCTGCAAAATTCTGTGTTCTCAAGCCATGAAGCTGAAGCTGAGAGCTTGTCAAGCACGACTTGGCCTTGATGTTACACAGGTTATGGAGATCTCATGTTCCAATGAAGCTAAAACACCAGAGGGGAGTTGTAAGAAGCGGAACGCATGAGCGGACAACAGAGACAAAGTAGACTAAAACACTAAGATCTAGCCGGACATACATATGATATCACTGACATTGAACCGTCCCATTGAAGAAGTGTAAAGATCCATAACTACTTTCGTGTCATAATCACCATAAGCTGTTCAGCTAAACTCATCAGTGTATGGAGACAAAGCTCAACATTCTCTCTCTCGAATCTACCTTTGACTAACGGGTATTTAAAGGACCTAAAATGCTACAATGCTATTATACAACGAAATAATGAAATGCACACTTCCCACCCATTCCATGATCCACTCATGTTTTCACCCCGAGGAGCTCCTCCATTGTGTTTCCCATTACATGGAACAACCCATTGTCCTTCGATTTCAGCTTCTCTTTGTTGCTATGGTTTCTCGATGTGTAAAGACAGTGCCCTCTGATTTGCAGCACCTATAGCACTCTTCCATCTTTCGACAGGTGAGTTTGTCATAACATGTCGAGAAGCGGAAACTGAGGATACGGAGGGTCTAGGCCCAATTTACGATGAGGTGACGTCCCCTCGATAATGCTAGGATCAAGGGAAGACGAATCCCCATTTATCAACTGTCTGTCACTTCAAGACACGGAATGATCCATTATCGCAAAATGCCATTCACTTCAAGGACCGTCGCTTCACCCATTACATGGTTCTAATCACATTGTACACCAAGGAGCATCGTGTCATACAGTTACTATCTCAATCGGAATTTATATCGATGAAAGGATGATTGAGCCCTAGGCTGGCAAAGCACCGGCGCCATGATCGGATGAGAAGGAGTCAGGGCTTTTCGTCCTTTGGACTTCACTCCACTGCCCTCCCTTCACTAAACAGGAAACACGTCATGGGGCAAACAACCTTTGTATCGATGACCCTTCTATGTAACTTCTCGCAAAGACATGGCCATTGCAGGGTCTCCATTCCAAAGATATAAAACCCACTCACTTTGCCTCTGACCAACCAAGGTCATTGACCTCATAATCTTTCGTCTCCACACCCTTCATATCCTGACCATTATAGCAACTGCTTTGAATAATCGTCTACAAGGGATACTTGCATTTCCGAGCCCGCGCCCATACACAACATGTCCGAAGCACTTAGAAGTTTCACCAAAATTGTCAAATCTCGTAGGTTCATACAATCCTGTAAAAGGTGTGATCTTTACATACTGATTATTCTCACAATTTTATTTACATGCAGTCGGTTCGAGGGAAGGGGATGTGCCCATCGATCCTAAGGATGACTGGGGAGTCACCTCTTACGGTGACCCGTAAAAGTATATCCCTAAAGAGGATCAACAAGATTGGAAGACGCCTTACACAGCCGCTGGAACCAATAGCAACACCAACTACGGGACTACTTACTCAGCACCACAAAGTGGATATGGTTATTCTCCTGCTCCGTCTCAGGGAGGATATGCCTACCCTCCTCAAGGTGGGTATGCTCCAACCTATGGTGGGTATCCCAATATCCCGGCACCTAATGGTCCCAACGCTTCAGCCTATGGAGCTGGTGGAGGCTTTGCAGCCCGAACTGCAAGTACGGCGCCTGATGCGCAAACTTCTACTACTCCTTATTCACAAGGAAGTGGCAATCCCTATGACAACTTTGGGCAATCGTCTCCTGCTAGTTCGGCAGCGGGATTCCCAGCTTATGATGCCTCGCATACCACTGGAGTTCACGGTGGCCCTGATTCGACTGGTGGTACACAACACTAAGTTGTTGATACTGACCATACCGGAGCACAGTGCTGCCCAACTAGGGGCGCGCACAATGGCGTGAGATCACATTGGAAGGAATCGAGAAGATAATGATTGGACATGACGCAAATTCTTGTTAAGTACGCTCACAAGTATGTATAAATTGAACATATACTCTATCATGTCCAGAGGCTTGGATCATAATATCGTATGCAAGCCTGCATATGGCAGAAGCTATTTCCGTGAAAGGATCTCAGAGCCACAACGGTGGAAGGACAAGACGCTCAGAACTTCTGTGCCCAAGGCTCACTCCCTTCTGAGCGTTTCCTCAACAGGTAAGAGCATGGCCACCACTTTGAGGTCATCCCATTCTTGTCTCTGAGCTCTAATATCATGGCGATGTAATGATGTGGGTCAACTCGACTACAAGGGTATATATAATAAGGCTTGGTGTGTCCCTACGCCCTTCCCTGAGTACTTCAGAGGATATATCAAGCACCTGCCCGATGGGTTAGCAGCTGAGTCTTGCTATCGAGGTCGAATGTAGGGATTTAGGTCAATCTATCTGCAGTTGTAAAACCAGTTTTAAAACCATTATGAGATTATTCGAAAGTACTCAGGACGAGACACGTCTATGTAGATGTAAACAATGATATATGAATGATATTGAGGGACCGTCATCTTCCAGCAGAGCTGGTCTTCATTCTCATTCCTGCAACTTTGCCAACTGTCAGCCAGATACCATCGTCGTTCCAATCACAGTCTTCTGTTTGGATAGGATAGGTGACATCGAGATGATACATTTCTACCCTGAGAGAACAATAAGCATAATTCCACACACATGAGTCTCCCGGTTCCTGAATCCGATCAGTTCTTGGTCCGGAGCCCATCAACTTATTTTTAGTATGCTCTCTTACCCTCTCACAACAATAGACACCTCTGCCTCTTGTTCGTTTACTGTACTAGAAGGATACTGCGCAGAGCATGCTTCTTCGAGATCGTAGAACACGAACAATGGATGGTCTGGCAGTGACCGCGCATTAAGGGCGTTTGTGTGTGTGTGTGTGTAATTGTTGGATATGATATGATATGATAAGTGGGGGAACAAGTACAATCATCATATCTAAAGTACTGAAGGAAGCGTAAGTTGCGATCACTCCAGAGCTGACCTATATACGTGCTTAATCCTGGTCATCCTGTCTTTTATCCCCCTTCCCTCTTCTCCGTGTCTCACTTAATTTTGCTTTGGCTTTTATCGTCAAGCAAAATGCAAGTAGTTGATTTCCTTGGCAGTCCAAGATTTCCAACGATACTTGAAACACTTTCGCTCTGTCCTGTCGTACTCCTCGTTTACCTCCTTGATACGTTCCTCTTAAAGCCTTTGACATCACCTTTACGGCACTTGGCTGGTCCACCTGGAGGATATGGTATCAATGGACATAGTGCCCAGATCATGGAGTGGGTTCTCCCCTTTTATTTTCCATCTCTTCCCCCCTCTCATCGTTACAAGGCTTAATCTCACAAGACGGGAGATTAAATCACTCGCTGATCTGGGTCGAATCGTAGCCTACATGGATCCACAGTACACGATTGGATATCCACCTACGGCTCAACATTCCTCGTCAGAGGTCCCCTCGGGATCCATCATAGAATATTCACCTTGGATCCCAGAGCGCTGTCTCACGTACTCAACAACACTCAGATCTACTTCAAATCACCCCTCCTAAGGAACCTAGTCAGAAGGTATATGAAAGAGGGTTTGATAGTTGCCGAAGGTGAACGACACAAGTTACAGAGGAAAGTTGCTCAGAGGTTGTACTTATGGTATTTGATACCTATTTCTGCGTTGACAGTACGATCCAATATGGCCAAAGGACTTAAACCCGATCAGAAATTGAGAGATCACGAAATCACAGGTCAATTGTCTACGTTCATGTTTGCGGGATCGGATACAACAGCGTAAGTCTACCCCTCTTTTTTTACTGTAGGCTGAGATGCATTGTCTAATTTATGGCGATCACTCGATAGAGGAACAATCGCCATGGGATTATATCAACTTGCCAAACATCCCCAAGTACAAGAAACTCTACGTGCGGAAATATCAGGCTATGGAGATAATTTACCTTACGAGCAGATTGACGAATTACCATACCTGGATGCGATTGCCAAAGAGGTATTGAGAATCAACCCATCTTTACCGGGCACTGTGAGTCAAACTCCCTTTCAGATATGAACTTGAAATTCGCATGAAGAGCTAACATGGTATTTACGTTGATACAGGTTAGACAAACTCAGCAGGACGATGTTATACCTTTATCTCAACCTGTTAAATTGTCAAATGGGAAGATTGTCAGTGAGCTAAGAATTAGGAAAGGTCAATTGGTCAGTATCATTCAAGTTCCCAAACCACCCAACCTTTTGACTGAGCTCGTTTTGATGATAGGTTCACATCCCTATCGAGCACTTACACACCTCGAAGGGAATATGGGGTTCCAACGCAGACATATTCGATCCTTCTAGGTTTCTAGGAAGTGAGCATCTGGAACCTTCCAAGACTCCTTTGACAGCATCTTTTTCCTCGACTTCTACTTCTTGGCCAATGGGTCCAACGGGTCCAACGGGTGATCAACCCGGTTCCATAGAGCCCATACCCCGCAAAACATCTATACCATCTAATGTACCTTCTGGACCTGGCGTTTGGCCAAATTTCATGACTTTCATTGATGGACCAAGAAGATGTATAGGATATAAACTTGCTTTGATGGAAATTAAGATAATGTTCTTCAAGTTGATTAAAGATTTCCAGGTCTTGCCGAAAGAGGATCAAAGGGTTTGGAGGTGGAATATGTAAGTCAGAGTGTTTCTTGGGGTTTTTTCCCTTTTTTTTTCGATCATCAACCAACGTGAAGAAGGAAGCGAATGTGATTGACTCACTGAGAATTCATTTTGTTTGTTTTAATAGGATGAGCACAAGACCTTATGTTGAAGGTACTTTGTATGCTAAAGGGTCGAGTTTACCTATTATTTTCAAACATCTAAAAGGTGAAGATGAAACGACTAGTGATATATCGATTTCGAAAGAAGTGGAATGATCAGGTTTTTTGTTTGATAAATGGAAGGAAGATCTTTGTCTTGTAACATATATATCTATCCGGAACACTTCTTATTCAATGTATTTGATATATGCTTTCACGATTGGCCCTACGTTGCTGCAAACGGTTTGTTGTACGTTTTGAATCATGATTGCATAATATGAGATATATACAAATGATGATTTGATAAACACCCCAATGAAATCTACTTCTACCTTGATCTTACCCTTTCTCTTATCTGACTCGGCTCAACCAAGTCCTTCCTCACCTTCAATGAAGACATATGATTAACTTGTTTCTTGTTTTCCTACATGAATATCTCTTTTCGACGATGTTTGTTTACAAATGATGATGATGATGATAGGTTGTAATTGGGACTAGTTGGACAGGTTTAGGTGGTTACGGTTTGAAGGTTGTTACGGATTTGAAAGGATTATGCGGTGGTTTCGGTACTACGTAACATACATGAGTTCATGATGATGGCGGTAGACGAGTCGATAAATCAGAAACTCACGCATCGCCATTACCGTTAGCTTCAGCTTGAGCTTGTTCAAGCTCAATGGGCTTCATCTCCTTAGCGATCTTAGCGGTGATCTTCCTGTCTTCGACCAAGGTCCCATCAACTTTCTCAACAGCTTGAGCTTGTTCGGCATCATTCTCAATCTCCACGAAACCGAATCCCTTTGAAGCTCTGAATGGTCGGAAACTTCGGGCAGCTCCAGGTCGAGGTCTTCGGATCCCCTTGACAACCTTGGCGGACTTCACTTTGATGGAGAGATTGGTAAAGATGGTGGCAAGAGCTTCGTCATCGACAGAGAATGGAAGGTTGGCAACGAAGATGGTGTTCTGTAAGGATTCAGATCGAACAGATAGAATATATCAGCGGAATGAATAAAATAAGATGAATTGGGTAAGAAATGGATTCACCTTTGAGTCATCACCAGTGAGTTCAAGTCGAGGTTGTCTCTCCTTCTTGGGTTTAGGGGCAGCCTTCTTCTTCTCCTTGGTCTCTCCATCCGCACCATTTACATCGATTCTGCCCTTTGAAGCTGGCTTGACATCTCCAGCAGCCTCAGCTTCACCTTCTCCCTCATCACCTTCTCCAGGAAGACGTCGTCGGGACTTCTACAAGGACAGAGCGTCAGCCATGTTCTCCATCAGGCATGTCATTGATATGAGGATCGATAAAGATGCATAACCCGGACAACAAAAGACCCTCTCAGTGATCATTGAAATTGAAAAGAGAGAATACCATGACGGATACCGGTATATCACGCCTTTCGACAAGGAGATGAAGTGCTCTTCATTCGAGTGAGAAGCAGAACTCACCTTAGCCTTGCTCTTATTGTTCTTCTTCTTCTTGGGTTTCTCCTCACCCTCCTCAGCAGGTTTACCATTAGCTTCAGGGGCGGCGCCAGCGGCAGTAGCTGATTCGGCGGCTTTTTCAGCTTTCTTGGCGTTATTAGCCTCTATTCTCTCCTTCCTCTTCTCGTCTTTGGCCTTTCTGATCTCGAGCACTTTCTCAGCTGGTCGAGCAAGCTCAATTCGGGGTTGTCTGGATCCGAATTCTATGTATCCCATTTACCGTCAGTATCTTGAGTTACATGATCAGTAGAGTCTGACTTGCCTTTATCTTTGAGTTGCTCAACAGCCCTGGTAGCGTCTGCTTCGTTGGTATAGGTGACAAAGGCATATCCAGCAGGTCGTTTACCGAATTTCAATGGGAGATCGATAGTTTTGCTAAATCACAGATGCAGCTGTGAGTTACCATGGACTAATGAATTCAAGGTGAAATCATCTTGTAACTCACATCTCACCACCTGCAGGAGCGACGAACTCTTGAACTTGTTCCTTGGTAGTTGTGTAATCGATATTACCAATGTAGATCTATTTCATTTTTGGTATGTTAACGCACAGATCGCGTGAGAGGAGTGAGCAATCACTGACTCTATGACCATCATCTTCTTTTGGGATATCAGCGATCTTCTTGGCATCCTCTTCGGCAGAGTCAGCGGTGATAGCACCGGTAGATACGAAGTCTGCAGCAGCATTGACGACGTTCTCGGTAGCTTGCTTGATTGGGTTAAGGACAGCTTCAACCATTTTGATCTGTTGGCGATGGATGTGATCGACTTAAGTTCAGGAAAGAGAGAGGGGGGGTGGTAGACGTGTAAGACGTTCTTTGAGACTAAAGGCAAAGTGTTGTTTTTGGCTCTGGTGTAATCGAAAGAGACTAGGAGAAGAAGAAGAAAGAGGGATGAGAAAGAGAAAAGAGAAAGAGAAAGATAGATGTATAGTGGGTATGGTGTATCGTGCTTCGCGTGCGAGGGAGGTGGCGGTAACGAGTGGTGATGACATTGACTATCAATCGGTGGAGTGCTCGAGTGCATCCACATGCGGAGACCCCACATCTCGGTGTTATACCTCGTATCAACGCAGTTGCCGCTGTGTGGCAACCTCGACCATGACTGCTTGCGATGACTTTACAACAGTCAACGCGAGACCTTCTTCCGAGCCCGCTCTATGTTTTGGTTTCTTGGGTGGATCCACAAAACACCTCCAAGATCCGGTCATGACGGAGCGATGATCTGTTTGGTCTAAGTCGACAAAGGCTGCTTATCGCCGTTCTCTCAAAGTCAATACGAATCTCGACCGAGAAGGACTAGAAGTGGAAATGCGGTAAATCTCAATATGTCGCTAAGGTTACACACCCTGTCATTCTCTTTGCAACTTTGCAGCTCCTCCCATCTGTTCCTAAGATACGAAAGGTACGAGGGCATATACGCATTTGCATTTGTATGCTCTCAGTAACTCGCACTCATGTCACAAGAAGCGACGGCCGTGATGAGAAAATGATTTGACTGAGTAGTAAATCGGATGACATCGGGTCGGTTGTGGCACCCCACGGTATCTTCCGATTACTTGGCGGATTCATACCTTGTACTTTTCCAATTTACTTTGTCGTTCTCATCCTCCTACCGTGTCCGCACGATTATGACTATTGTAAGTAAGTTACCGTTTCTGATGATACTGTATATCCTTTGTTACTTGATTTGTCGTGCGAATCAATCAGATTTGAATTCAAATCGTGACCTGAAGCAAGTTAACTTAAGATCAAAAGATGTGATGCGATTAATTCCTCATTGCGATAGAATCCGACAAATCCCAATCACTACATATATGACTTTGTTACATTTCATGATGAGATTTCATATATATGTTCCGAATTCACTTTGACTTTCCTCTCCTCTTATGTCGCTTACATATCCAAACTAATATCAACTTACATTACGACCAACACAAGATCTATAGCCCATCCAATCGACTATACTAACTTAACATCCTTCGATATCTTCTGGATATTCTATCATATTGGATAAATCAGAATGTCGGGTCTACAACTAAACACCGCTGTACCTATCAGATCACCTTCCACGATCAAAACGACCTTACCATCGTTTGATGATCTTCTCAAATCGTTGGAAGAGCCTTCGACGGTTACTTCCCATCACATACGAAATCCACACCACGTTCATCCTCACCATGTACATCACCAACATGTGGTGCATCCTCCCTATCCTCACCACCATCAACACCATCATCATTATAGACCACCTTCCACACCACCCACACCAAGATTATCCTTATCCGGATCATCTTCTTCAGAAGAAGATCAGATTAACTCTGCTACCTCATCAAGGTCGTCCTCGCGACTGGGCGGTAGAAAAAGACGATCCAACAGTCTTCCATCAATATCAAGAACTCATATGAACTCCCCATTCAGGGAATTGAGCGTGCTACCTCATTCGATAGAACATCATACGAACCGAATACAGAGATTGAAAGAAGGTGATGGTGAATGGATGCCATACTCCCTCAACGCAGTAGCTCCATCTTCTTTACCATATGTAAGTTGATTTGGTCTCTCCATCATGTATGGTAGATAGTAATGTTTCAGCTTATGAATTGATGCTGACATTTTCAGTCGGCTTTAGCACGCACGACCACATTACCTCCCACGATTTTCGACCGGATCGATTCCCCATGCTCCAGTTCCAGCTTTAGCTCCGGCTCTAGCTCCAACGCTTGGTCACCTTCACAAGGGGGAAGAAGAAATACAAAGAAAGAAATCTTGCTCACCCCTCCATCATCCCCACCACTCTTGCCTATCCCACTCCCAGACACCTACTCGTACACTTCCAAGAACAATAGCGATACCCTCCGTACCGCCTATGGGCATACATCGAAGATCGATGAGCGGGAGCATGAACATCTCACACTCACCACTCAGCACAAGCGAACCTATGACTCCATCTTCCATCTCGAGTCTATACATGAACAACCATTCAAACCAATCGCCAAACGACAGTGCAACGCAGTGTCAAACCCCAACGAAAGGCTATGGCATTTCATCGGCGAAAAAGGATGTCATCTACACTATTCCCACCAACATGGATATCGACCTTGAAATGGACATGGACATGTAGCTTCACAGCAGATACAAAAGAAACAGCAAGACTCGATAGTAGCTGAAGCTATATTGATGCATATGATGAGAGTTGGAGATAAGAGGGCTTCGAGTATGATGTGAGGTTGTGTCTTTTCTTATAGATTAGCGAAATTGAGATTATACATCTGAAATCGAATCTGTGATTGTATCTTATGTTTAGTATCCCCATTAGCTAGAAAGATGTCTGTATAGTATATTGGAATCATGTATCACTCATTCACGTTATGTTTCATTGAGATTGCGAGGAAGACAACAAAATTATGAGAACATTACATGTTCGGTCACCGAGATGGGAAAGTCAAACGCGTCGGTACGGGTTGATCATCTAATTTCGATTTTCTCGACTTGTTTAACAGCAATCATTCATCATTCATCGGTCTCCCACCTCACCTGGCCGACAACAATTACTATTACAACCTGATATCATGCTTGAATAGCATTGCTCAGTGTTCATGACTGCAGCTCAAGTCTATGTACTGAGTCATCAACAACATGCAAAATGACTGAACCTTCCTCCTCCTCTTCGAGATTGACCTCGACATTACCTCCACTTCCCACTCCGACTTCCTTCCCCTTTCCATATCCTCAACCATACGATATCCAATTACAGTTGATGCAGGTGGTATTCAGAGCAATAGAGGATGGTAAGATAGGTATAGTGAGTATACTCTGACTTTCTTGATCCATCCACACGAGTTTTGATGTGGCTTCCGTGTTGCAATAACGAGACTGGTTGACTAACATACTGTGCTGTGAGATAGGTCGAATCGCCTACTGGTACAGGTAAATCCCTCTCCCTTCTCACATCAACTCTAACATGGCTAGAGCAACATCAACAGCGGCTCACCACCGTCTTCACCGAGGGACTGAAGGAGAAGTTGAGGATGGATGATCCTTCGGATCCCGAATGGGTGATTGAACATTCACTTAAAGCGAAACTTTCCGAGTTGAGGGGCGTGGAGGAAAAGAGGGAAGAAAGGTTGAAGAAAGCCAGAGAGAGGGAAAAGAAAATTAGAAAGAATATGGGTATGGGGATGAACAAGGGGATGGGTGTAGTGGTGAAGAAGCCGAAAGTTGATGGTGGTACTGATAGGGAAGATGGAGTGAAGAAGGAGGAAGAGGAGTTTTTACCTGATGATTCGGAGCAAGGAGATCCGGAAGGTCCGTATATCAGTAAAGAAGTGAGGGATCTGATGAATAAGTAAGCTTCTTTCCGTACAAGCAGCTCCCGAGTGAGGGAAAGACAGAAGCTTATGTGTAATTCTGGGAAATAGGTATGAAGCTTCGAGACCCAAGGTCAATGCAGAAGTAGATGAAGAGGAGGGGGAAGATCTACCTAAGGTGGGTAGAATGATTCCTTCCTCTTCTCTCATTTAACTACAACGAACACTTTGTTTCTATGTATCACTCAATACGGTTATACTGAGGACCCAGTCCATACATACAGATATACTATACTTCCCGAACCCATACTCAACTCCGACAACTTACATCTGAGCTACTCAAAACCTCTTTCCCCGTATCTGATTCTGGATCTGACTTGACCAACGATTACCCGAATTTTAGTTTCAAATCCAAAGGAGTCAGCCTTGTACCGCTCGGAAGTAGGAAACAACTTTGTATCAATGATAAGGTCCGATCGTTAGCGAAGAGTAGTGGAGGAGGGGATGAGAGATTGAACGAAGCTTGTTTGGACATGCAAAAATCTGGTATGTTGCTCTTCCTTCTGGGTCGATCCAAGCGTGACACTATTCCTTAACTGTGATATTTCGGTAAAGCTGATGAGTTATTCGAGGTGCATAGGTAAGACAAGATGCGAATTCTTGCCTACCAAAGCAGAGGAAGGTATAATGTTAGATGCAAGAGATTCAGTATTGGTGTGTCATCTATACATGGGCCGTTCGCTCAGCGTTGTGCGAAAAGCTCACACATTGATGCTTTTAAGGCATCGGTGAAAGACATCGAAGATATAGTAGCTATAGGGCGCAAATCCTGTGTTTGTCCTTATTACGCTACGAGACGAGCCGTCAAGCAAAGTCAGGTATGCTCCAAGGATCAGCTCACCGGGAGGCGAGATCATTCAAATTAGCTGATATGGTGTGAGCAGATTGTGACACTACCTTATAATCTGTTATTGCAGAAGAATGCAAGGGAAGCGTTGGACATCAATCTGAAAGATCAGGTCATAGTCATCGACGAAGCGCATAGTGAGCTAGTTTCCTCACTCCATCATGTCGGAAGGTCAAAGCTGATTTGAACGAGTTAGATCTTATCGATACGTTACTGTCCATCTATTCAACCACGTTAACTTCCAATACGATATCCGGTGCGATAATTCAACTACAACAATACTACGCCAGGTTCAAAAACAGGTTGGAATCTGTACATTCCCTAAAAATAAGACAGGTATTGAGCCTGCTGCAAGGTTTGACTAAAGTTTGTCAAGATTTCATCAATGCCCATACCGGGAAAGGGAAGGTCAAGACCGAGGTTTTGAATATCAACGAATTGATGGAAAGGATAGGTAAAGGGAATGATCAGTTGAATCCACTGGATCTGGTGGGATATTTGAAGGAAAGCAAGCTGGCGAGAAAGATTAGTGGGTTCTCGGAGTTTGTTCTGGAACAGAAAGAGAAAGAAAAGCAAGATGGTGAGCTATACTTGACCCGATTGTCCTAGCTCATCATGAGGTAATGCTGATTGACTCTGCGGTTTTCGTGCAAGTAGAGAGGAGATTCAAAGGGACGTCAACCCAGCGGCACGCTTCCATTGCTTCATTCCATATAGTCGAATCCTTCCTGTTGTCACTTGTGGATTCGAAAGATGACGGAAGAGTCATACTTTCTTCAGAAGGGGGGAATTCGAACGTAGTGACAATCAAATATGTCTTGTTGAATCCCGCAGAAAGGTTCAGAGAGATTGTTGAAGAAGCTAGATCGGTCATTTTAGCAGGAGGCACTATGGAACCTGTACGTGGAGACAATCGACCATATAGTGCTAGAATGACATTATTCCAAGGCTTACGTCTTGTGATGTTGCACTCAGATATCGGATTTCCTCCAACAGCTATTCCCTTCAATACCTAAAGATCGATTTTCGACTTTATCATGTTCGCACGTGATACCTAAGGAGAACCTCTTGACGCAGGTAGTCTGTGTAGGACCGAGGAAGACTGAACTCGAATTTAAGTATTCAAATAGAGAAAATGATACAATAGTAAGAATTACAAACTTATAGGCTTATCAAGGGGAATCACAAAATGTGACAGCTAGTAGCTGATGTTTTGATTAGATGACCGAACTTGGCTCAGTCATTCAATCGATAATTGGGTTAGTCCCCGACGGAGTGGTGGTTTTCTTACCTTCTTATTCGTTTTTGGATAAAGTGAGAACGACTTGGGCCAGCTCGGGTCTCATGAGTAAACTAGGAGATAAGAAGGCTGTATGTTAGTTGTAACTCAAGGTGTGATCGATTGGCGATCAGCTGATCACTCGTGGAATAGCTTTTCTTCGAACCTCAGACTAGCGGTGATGTGGAGAGTACATTGAGGGATTATGCCCTGGCTATCTCGGCCGTAAGTATTTGAAGGATCGGCCATGATGATAGCTGACTAAGTGGATGTAGGGCGACGCAGGTAACAAAAGTAAGAGAACTGGTGCTTTGCTGTTCGCAGTAGTAGGAGGTAAATTATCTGAAGGTCAGTTTCCACCGAAAACAGAGAAGCAACTGCTAATTGAAGGGAATTTAGGTATCAACTTTTCTGATTCACTCGGACGTTCTGTGATCATGGTCGGATTGCCATTTGCGAATGTCGGTTCTGTGGAATTGCAAGAGCGCATGAAGTATATTGAGGGATTGCCTGGGAATAGTAAAGAGTCGAGTAGGGAGATGTATGAGAATCTATGTATGAGAGCGGTCAATCAGTCTATCGGTGAGTTATCGGCATATCTACGTTGTGGACAAAACGCTGATTAGGGTTGTTATCAGGTCGAGCTATCAGACACGCGAATGACTATGCCACGATCTTACTTATCGATAAACGATATGGCACGCCGCGAATCAAGAAGAAACTGCCTAAGTGGATAGGTCAGGATGTGAAGATCCAGAATGATTTCCCGAGTGTAGCGAAGAACGTGGCTTTGTTCTTTAGGGAGAAGAGAGAGAAAGAAAGGGGGTCGAGGTCAAACTGACAGGAAGTTTGGCATCGTTTGGGTTACTTTGGAGAAGAATGGAATGTTGTAATGAAGTTGGAATTTTGTATGCATGCATGACAGACGACTGGGATTCCATTGTGCTTGAAATGTGAGTGAGTTCTTTGGTCAGGTCCTTTGCCATACTCATCGATACTACTAATTTAACGCACTGACCTTGTGATGGTTTCCCTTTGTTGTCATAGCACACGGACACGAGAACAGAGCGTGACGCATGGATCATCAACATCAACATCAACTCAAATAATAACAATGCATCCCCATCCCATTGACTCACTCCTATTGACTCTTCATCCGTACATCAATATCCTACTGATCATCCTGATACCCATTGACAAGAAAACAGAAGAGACGATCAACTCAATCACTCATCTTACTGACATCATAATCGGAAGATCCTCTTTCTTTCGCCTTGTCTTTCATCATAACCCTATCACTTCCTTTGTCAACATCCAAAATCGGATACAACAACGATATTCTCGACCCAATAATCCATAATCGACAGTCAATCCCACCATGGCCCCTTCCTTCCTCCGCAAGAGAGCTAGACCTCAATCAGTCTCACCTACAGACCCCACCAAGGTAGTTCGACCTTCTCTATCTCTACCCGATCTCACTACACCTTTATTAGACGTGTCATCATGGGAAGAGGTCCCTCCGTTTAAATTCTCATCTAAACAATCTCAATCTCAACTTCAAAATAAAGATAAGGAAATGTCATTTAGAGGTAGAGGCAAGAAACCAAGTTTGGTCTCTGGAGATACTCAATTTCATAGACCTTTTACACCCAAACCGGTACATTCCCCTCAGCCTCAGCAAGATATTTATAGTATAGTGGATATCAATTTTGATCGGAACGGATACGGATATGGAGACTCGGTCGATAAGAATGATTTCAGAAAGAGTAAAATTGGTTGGTCAAGTGATCATCCATTTTCACAACCTGTGAATTTACCACCAACATCTTGGAATAACCACAATACGAGCAACGGTAATCGACCCCACTCGAATTCCAACCTGTCTTCGCCTTCGATTTCGCAGGATGGTCAGAGGGATAGTTTACATAGAGTGATCAGTAGACGAAAAGGTAGGAAGAAGGGGACAGTAGGGAAATTGAACGTTGTGATAGTAGGTGGACAAGGTGTAGGCAAGACTAGGTGCGTTACTGTTTCCTTCGACCTGCTGTACAACCCCAATGATACGAGGAGTGAAAATTTATTGATTTGGGTGGTAGCTTTACCAATCTATTTCTCTCATCACTTTCCACCCCAGAACATCCAACTCCATTTATCCCCCTCAATCCCACCAAATCTCTTAGTGCCCATACGGCCATATCAACCATGTCAGAAAAACTGTTAGTGCGAATCATCGATACACCAGGATTAGACCTCAAACTGAACGATGAGCTGTCGCACAAGTCTCGCGAGAGGGGTGTAGCTGGATTGATAAGATTGTTGGAAGATAGGTTCGAGGTGATGTGTCAAGAGGAAAAAAAGATTCGAAGGATGACAGGTGGGGAAGAAGGGCTGATACATCTTGGTGAGTGGCAATAACGTTCTAGAGCTTTATGATAGGTCCTACCATATCAATGTTTTGGGGACAACTCTGCTCTTGTCACATACTGTGAACTTTGATATCTAATCAGATTTCTCTTACTTTGAGTAGTGATCTACCTGATAGACGCCCGAACCATACTTCATCCCCAATCCCCACGAGACACGGACCCAGTAGATTGGTCTTGTCTAGGCTTATTTGACGATGATCAACCTTCCTCTCATCCCACGTCAATCCATGATAATGGTGCATCATCGGGTCAACCGAGCTTATCAGAATTTGAAATTGAGATAGTAAGCTACCCATTCCGGATTATGATCACAACCACTCCAGCTTACAATGGGTCCTCTTTTATTTGTTGCAGATCCGTAAATTATCGAGAAGGGCTAATGTCTTACCTATCCTTACTCACTCTGATTGTATGACAGTATCTGAGCTGAGCTTGGTCAAAGACGCTTTGAAAAGGGATTTGAGCAACAAGAAGAATGATATCCCAGGTAAAGGTTTTGGAATTTTCAATGAACTCGACGAAGGTTCAAGGAAAGTGAGTCATTGTCATTCTTCTTATATTCACCTGTACATCAATCCTTTCTGGCACAAATGGAAGACTGCGCATGGAGCAGCAAAGACAGGATGCCTTCGGATCCTTTGAGTCGAATGAAGCTGATCCCCAATATCAAATTCAGAGTCTCGATTTCTCTGAATCCGACCGACCTCCTCTCAATCAAGACCAAAGACCTCCCACACCCGACTCACTCGAATCGCCATCTGAAACCAGCCCCTCTGGGTCTGAGTTGCCCTATTCTTTTTTCTTGCCTGATCACACCACCACGACTCCCATTATCGAAGAAGATCCATCTAGGAAATACAAGTGGGGAGAAGCGAAATTGTTCGATTCCGCTCACTCAGATTTCATACAGTTGAAAGAAAGTATCCTGGGGGACAATTCGAAGATATTGAGAAGTAATACTCGAGAGACGTTGTATGAGAATTATAGGACTGAGAGGCTGTTGGCTAAGACTGGGATGAGATGTGAGTAGATATTCTAAGACTGATAAGATCGAGTGATATGATCATATCACATGAATCCAATCTTGAATCCAGATTTGATCAACTTTCTTGCGGTATAAGCTCTTTGCTGATGCCCTCCCCCCCGTTCGGTAACATTGTAGTACAATTGGACGAGAAACAAAAACTGTTAAAAGAGATCCACAGGGTCTGATCGAAGCTGAAGACTGAAGAGGTCAACACCGGTTGGCTGATATCACAGACATAGTCATTTCTTCATTCGTTTTTCTGTATCTTCATTTCGTTTCATACGTGTTACTGTATACGCGCAAACTTCTATACCCGCTCACTTTATAGGAACCTCATCATTGGATTTTGCAGTGCCATTGTTCTACATTTGCTATTTTTTTTTTGGTTTCGCCCTCCATTCTTATGTTCATGCCCACTTCGTCATTGGAATCTGTGTATTCTCCGTAGGGTGTGGAGCTGTGCTTCATGCAAGACATGTCATACAACTTGCAACGATGGACTGTACTGTATCATACATACATAATGATCAATCGTAAAATTCAATACCAGGTACCAAATTAATCCCATTGATCACCTTTGTAACCAATTGTCATATCGTTTTTCTAAAAGTACACTATATATCTTTCTTGCCTTCTTTCTCACCTCTATTCACCTCCTCCACAGCCTTATCAAGTGTATATTCCGATGCTTCCATATCCCTCGCCTGTTGTGTGGCTGTAGAAGGTAGGATTAAAGGCGAGTCATCTAAACCTTTGGCAGGTCTACCTTGATCAGATTCATACACGCTTTCGTTAGAAGAGTTCGAGTGAAAATCCCGTCTCTGTCCCTCTCCAGAATCGGGTTCAGGCTCCCCCTCGGTGAAAGTCGATGGTGAATGGGGAGTAGAATTTGACGCGATTGAAGATGTGCTGGTTCCAGTCGCTGAGGCAAGTTCCATCTCTTTTCGTAATTTCTCCAATTCCCTCTCAAACCTGTAATCCAATACAACACACTGTTAGCATGACTCATCCGCAAGCTGGTGGTGGGCATTCAAATACAGTGTGATGTGGCTTGAAAGATCAACTCACTTTCGCCCAAATACTTCGACATAGAAACTCGCTCCGTTCCATGCTGATACAGCGAAGATGATAATCAAGAAAGCCGAACTTGCTTTTGAGCTGTGGATGAATAAGGTAGCAGGCGGGATCATGAAGATGATGCTGTAGACTGTAAGGTTCAGTCACGACGTGCAACGTCAGCTACACCTCCAGGATAGCCGTCGCATAAAGAGGTAATAGGATTGAAAAGGGAATGACAGTACTCACTCAATTGACAGAAGATGAACCATAACTCTCTATGTTCAGGTCTTATACCCCTCAATGCTTTTCCAATAGGACCGCGTTTGTCATTCAACAAGCTAGTATCGCAGGTGGCCATCAGCTCTTATAATGTTGACAGTCATAAAACCAATATGGACTCACTACTGGAAAGAATTCTGCCTTTGGCCTGATTCAATCTTACTTTTCCTATCTAATGAGATGAACTAAAATGATACCAAAAAATCAAATTCGATCCTCTTGTCTGTCATATAATCAAAACTTACCTTGTAATATGCTGCTTGCCAGAGTATATCTAATTGAACCAAATCAATGACCCGATCTCATGCAAGATCAAATGAGTCAACTCACATGGTACTCCACTTAGTAAGATCATAGTATACCATTTATAATTATCGACATCCCTCAATCCCGGATATCTCTCTTCGGCATTGGGATAATTGTGTCTACACATATACGTTAAGAGCTACACTCTGATATACTCTGATACACACATGGAAAACTGGCTCACCTAATTACGCTCAGGACCATAGGAGGGTAGATATGGATGAATATAGATATGATCTTGTCCAATGAATGGAACACCAGGGAGTTTCGCCATGTTATGATAGCGCTGGCGATTGGACCTGTATGTATCAGAGCAACACGTTAGTAAGCTGGCGGGCCAAATCCTTAACAGGTCACGACAGCTTACCTAATGTCAAGAGGTAACAACAGATGAACAAGGTTGTCGAGGATGGGAGTACCCAGATCCAAAGGAGATCAAGGACGTTGACGAAGTAACATAAACTGATTAATAGATGTGCGATGTCAGCCAAGACTCAGTCTCTTCTCTTGCATACCGATAGCCAGTCTTATCCAAAAGACTACCGTTGAGAACTCACTCTTCATGACCAACACATCAGATCAGATCAGCAAATGTCATCTTTCAACTAAATAGAGAGGAAATCAACCCACCAAATAAGAAATAATGCCATGCTTTTCTCTTATAGGTATAAAATCTCAAAGGGAGGTATAAAGCGCTCTGTACGGTATAGGCCAAAGGCATGTAATCAGGTCTCATACCGTACAACAGACATGTGAATGCTAAGCTCATAACCCCGAATAAGAAGGCTAGAGGGTAACATTGATCATGAAGTTAGCTGAATAGCCGTAGTTGGAAAAAGGTACGTAGGTAGTGGTAATATCACTTACATATCTTATCTTTCGTTCTGACTACTTGAGCGGATCTCCAAGAACTAGATAGATGGGTGACTTTTGCCGCTAACTGATTGGGTAGAACAACTATATCAGCTATGCAGCTCCACTCATACTCATCTATCCATTGATAAGTAGCTAAGTGGTTGATTCTGTACAGCTCCTATAGAGCTATCCTGATGTGCCCCTTGATCACATGCACTTCCACATCTCGTTGTATTATCCAGTCCACTCACCTTGACTTTTATCCTCTCTACCTCCCTTTCCACCTCCCTCCTATATTTCTCACCTACACTATCCCTTTCTCGATCTTTTCCCTTTTCTCTGTCGTCATCTACTTCCTCATCTACGTACAAGATCGTACTTCCTCCTCCACCAGGTGTCCTCAACCCTTTCGGGAGTAACTCGACAGCTCGAGATTTAAGTTTGGACGATTGCGCTTTGATACGTCTGTTGAATAGGTCCAGTCGGGAGTCAAAGAATGTCTCGATAACATCTATCAGTACACAGCATTGTCAGTATCTCTGTGCATAAAACAGATCATCGAGAAAAAGAGGGACATGTTTATGTGGATAGATGGGTGAGTAGGTGTGGGAAAATGAAATGACCCGACATGGGGCTAAAATCTGGCACATAGAGAGTAAATAGTTCGGACTCACCTAACAACGTCAATGCCCCAGCCCAATCTTCAGAGTACCTATCCAGCGACGGCAATGTCATGATGTTGGTGAATGACGAACTTCTAGGTAGAGGGTCGCGACGAGGTGGATCAGTAGATGACATGTTGGGATGATCCACAGGACGAGATGTTCCGCTAGATGTTTGATCTGTATGGCCAGAAGTGGAGTTATATATCTGCTGCCCGTACTGAGCCAGGCAGTAGTAAGATTGATGGTAGATGACGATGAATATGGGGGGTTTATGGGGTGTGTTGAAGTGATCGTCAAGTTTAGATGATATTCCAAGAGTGAACGTGTTGACAAGTTTGTGTTTTGGTGGTATGACGCAATGATCGCCATCACCATCACACTCCCTCCTCACTTCCAACCTCTGCATGTCTCACCAACTTGGATCACCTAATCCGCCGTACAACTCATTCCTTATGCATGTAATGATAATTTACAAATACATACATGAATCAGAAACAATGCTATACGAGCAAAGTACAAAAAGGGGCACGTCTGCAAGACGATAATTTTCATTCCTTTCCTTACGGTAACACCTTTGTGACGACACCTAAAACTTTCGTCTTTGCCTCTCTCAACAATATCAACTGACCCTCTTTCAAGAACTCGGTATGACTTATGAATTCGAATACACACTTGGCGCGATCACCTGTCCTTATCAATCCGGACGGATGGTCCAATGAGACGATTCTGACGGTTTGCTGAGGAGCAATGTCAGCAACGACTGGATGAAGGCGTAGAAAAATTGAGCTTACCCTTATGGCACCGCAATGCATCATTGCTTGGTATTTCGGCTGAATGGTGGATGCGTGATGCAATACCATGACCATCCCTTCGAATCGTTTGACGGCTGCATATTCATCAGGACTCGTTAACAAATACAGATTTTTAACATATGAACGCAAACTATACTCACCCTTCGGAGGGTTCTCAGTCTTCCCTATCAACACCATCCCCTTCCTAACCTGTGTCCTCCGTATCCTCTTGAGCGCAAAGCTGTATCAGGATAATATGAGTTGGACCCCTTGCGAAATGTGAAGCAATCGAAAACTCACGATACACTCTGACCAGCTTCACCACTATTGACCGAGGCCCGCTTACGCTGTATCGTCTTAACAGCAGTGGGCATGAATTGACCGACAGAATCTGGTCCAAGGAGTACGGCGTCGTTGGCTGTGTTGGGTCGAGATCAATAAGCTGGATAAACCATCAAGTGTATCGAACAGCTCACCATGCACCGTACCAGAGGTGATCACGCCGCTCTGTTTAGTTGGACTTATAAGCATGGGCTTCAAGTTGAAATGACAAGAAGCTCAGACTTACCACAACAGTACCAACGAACGGCACAGAGAAGACATCGCTTATCTGGAATTCAAATGGGGCGTCCACCACGTACTTGTCGTCCGACTGAGAAGACGGCAGGCAATTTAAGAACGTCCTGAGCATCGGTAAATTATGGCCGGTCACATTAGATACCATGAAGATTGGACACAACCTTCCACCTGAGCCTAGCGGTTGACCGAGATATCTCGCGCAGTCTACCGCCTCTTGAGCTGTGTTCACAAAGACCGGTATACGCCTGGGTGGGATATTTTAAGTGAGCTTGACGAGATAGTGAGATGGAGGCGCTCAAGGGTAGCTCACCTGCATCCGGGACTTCTCAATACTTTGGTAAGCATATTGACTGTTTGCTCAAGAATTTTCGGTGGCGTCATATCGATCTGCGATGGGGAATTACCGTCTGCTTACGACGCATCAAGGACGTAGGGAAAGAGAGAAAGCTGAACCTGCCTTGGTCACGCATACTGCTATGGGTACATTCAAAGCTAAAGCTACACCCAGGTGCTCCTGAAATGACCGAGTCAGTTACAAATCTCACTACCCAACGTTGGTGGGAGCTCACTTTGGACATTCCTATCAGACCAGCATTTCCGCCAACCATCAACATGACATAATCGGGTGCACATCCACTCAATCCGTACAAGGTAGTTTTGAAATACCTGAAAAATCGAATGTAAGCTAGGGCGGAAGGATTTTCCGAGAGCAGCAGCTTACCTCTCATGTCCTGCTAGATCAATGAAGCTTACTACCTTAGCAGCCCTTTTGCATATCTCCTCCCATCCCAGTTTCTCTCTTTTGGCAGCTGCTAATGCATGGTTGTGACCCTCTGCGTTATCAGTGATATGTGAGGTGGGTATGACAGGTTGACCCGTAGATGAGAAACCCAATATCTATATCATACCCATCAGTTAAGGTAAAAAGTCCAATAAGCGATAGTCAACTGACCTCGCCTCCTACTGACGATGTACGTCCAGTCTCAATCTCATGGGGATGTCTGAACAGCGCAACCCGAGCCTATGCACGCATGACGATCAGCTAACTTTATTTCTTGACGCTACAAGTAACCAGATAGCTAATATATCACTCACTTTGCCTCGTCCATCGTCCAATCCACCTCTAGTCAGTACTCCCAAAGTGGTACTCTTCCCAGCATCCACATTTCCCACAACGGCAACTCTAACTTCCATTATCTCCTCCACCCCTCTCGGTGTTAAACGCACCAGCCAACATCCATGACTGCTCTGATCTTGATTTGTCCGATATAGTTCGTTCAGTTCCGCTTTCAAAGCTTGACAGACAGTTCTAAGCTTGTCGATCGATTTATCTAATTTGGCTAAGGACAAAGGTATGCCCACTGTCGGTATTGGCTTTGAGTCATCGGTGGATGAAGGACTCAAAGTATAGGTATGTTGAGGTGAGGGGTGAGCTCCTAGTGATATCAGTTGTTCTCCATGGCCCTTTAACAGTTTTGAGGCCAGGCGGGATTGGAGGTCATCAATATTGTTGTCATCGGATATTATCAAGTCCTAGAATATGAAAGGAGGAGATCAGCTTTACACGTCGGACTTGCACTCTTATCAAAAGACAGCAGACAAAATATACATTATATAGGAATATGACTCGTATAACTCACCTCTAATGATATTTCAGCTACTTCATCCTTCTCATCCTCCACCTTCACCTCAATGACAGGCTGGTTCTTCGTCGATGGTAATTTGCCGTGATGTCTTGCCAGCTCAGCAGCAGCGTGCGCCTCTCGAGCTTCTTTGATGGATTGGATATGCTTCTCATGCGAGATTGCCTCGATCTCAGCTTGGAACGATTTCAAGGTAGTCATTATGCCTATGAGTTAGACTCGATGGAAAGTGGGTGGCAACAAGACGAATGAGAGAAGAATGGCTGGACGTGTAACCGTTATATCACGTCCTTTTGTCGTGTGAGCGGTGATGAATCTAAGTAGGATCCGAGTCGAGTCGATCTCGCTTTGTGTGTTATTTACGCTATACGATGCAATGCAATGCAATGCAATGAGAATAAGATTGATTGTTTGAACTGACTTCGATATCGATTGACTCGTTCGGCTATGATCTGTTGCTGTTAATCGGGCTCGCAATCTGGGAGGTACTACGTGGAGCCCCAGATCAACATTCGGAGAGACGATGGGTGGCAAAAATCGAATCTCAAAGTATGGATGCTGCGTATATTGAGCTGGCACTCAGCGTCAGTCAGACATACAATGCATGCAAAGATGAGGTTCCTCAATTAGCTTAGCTTCGGAGATCGGATGAAAGAGACCGAACACTAGTGCAAAGCTTCCCAGGAATCCCGAGGATCTTGAATCCTCTCTCCAGGTACTGGAGCCGTCACATCATCATCCTCGCTCCACCAACCATTTGCCTCCCTAAACCTTCTAATGAGGCCATCCTGATCGGCAAAAGGAACGCTCAGTTCATCTTGTCTATTTTCTTCACGTCTTTGATACTCAGCTCTGAGCCTATCGCGCGCACTTTTACCTACCCGCAGGCGTCGAGCCGCCCTATATTCATCGCGCACTGACAATTGCGCCTCCGTCAATGCAGCCGACCTCGCCCATCTCCAGTTTTCTGAGACGATATCATCTCGAGTGATTTGACTAGAGAAAGCCAATACGCCTTTCATCACTTCCACATCCAAGTCAGGCTTCACACAGCCGAATTGGAGCGAGGCCCACGCTGTGTCCGAATTGACTCTGTGGATCTCGACACGCGCATCCCGATCACACGCAGCCCGGTAATAAGGAGCAAATACTGATTGGTCGATCGCATCATCAACTCGATCAGGATTGTGTTCGACAGTCGTGTAGTTGATTCCCTCTTGCTCCAATGACGGTATGATTTCACGGAACCACGAGGGTCTGATCTCGCGTGGGACCACTTCGCGGGCCTTCAGATACTCCCGGAACGTATCTTGGACATGTTTCCATGAGACCTCTCCAAGAGGCTCTTGAGTCATATTGGCAGCTGTGTATGAGCATCGATGCAAGTTTGCATTGGCTTGATTCAGCATCGCTTGCGTAAAGGCATTGTACCTTGTAGCAGGGGCCACCGTATTTGGAGAATAAGCCGGTGTATCTTCCGAATAACCAGTACCACCTTGAGCTGAGGAGGAGCCATCGTACGATTGGGATTCATACACTGTGGGCCGCAAACCTACGTCTAATGAGCCTCCAGGATGGTAAGTATCGGCATCGTGAGCTTGGTTGTGCTGTAGTTGTCGCGCATAAGGATTGTACATCTCAAATTGCATCCCTTGATTCCATGTTTGACTTGGGACTTGACTCTGCCAAGAGCCAGGGGCTGGACCTGGTGCGGGGCTCTGCTGGTCAAAATTCAGTGAGGCTGATGGATAAGTGTCATGAATAGGCTGGAAGGGTGGCCATTGGTCACTGGAATCATCTTCATTGCCCCTCGAGCTGCTGGCTGTCAGAATCGTCAGTCAATTCAGTCCGAAAATTGTATAGGAGAAGTGGGAGCGGCATGATGGACTCGCCTTGCTTACTCCCTCTCCTTCTACCGCCGAACAATCTCTTGAAAGGCATTTCTACTCGATATGCTTTGCAGATATTTTTCTTCTCCCGGACCGACCTGAATGACAGCACTGGCTATGGTTGAATTTTGACAACAGTACGGGAGTTTGTAAGAGAAGGGGAGTGGCGTCCGTTAAAGAAATACGTAACTTCATCTTGCAGCCTGTCCAAACGAAAAATGTCGGAAGCAGCGCAAAGTTCGGATAAACAAAGGTGTTCAGAAGTGAAACGTGAAACAAAAAACGATCTGCGAGGCCATCTTTTCTTGTGCTTGCCAAGAAAGCTCTCGGATATCATTTCTCATAAAAGAATTTGGATATGAGACGTCACGCTGCTCTGCCTTTCAACGAGAAACTGCTGTAGAAGTGCATTAGTGAGAGTTCTAAAAAGATATGACAGCTATACTCTACATAGTCAGATATCTACCAAGCACCTCTCAGCCGAATGTGATGAACCAGTTCAAATACCTCGTCACCGTCCATTCTCCTCTCTAAACTTCCTGATTAGCATATCCTGACTATGGTAAGTAGCTTGCAACTCCATTCGTTTACTGTTCAGCTTACTCTTCAGTTCACCGTCTATATGACCTGGATAAGTCATCATAATCTTAGGGGTACCGGAAAGTCTCCAATATCGTTCACTCGTTTGTACCTCCACTTCCTCTCTCTCTTTGAACCTTTCATACTCCCAAGATCGACAAGTGAAATCGTACAGAGTGGGCTTATGCGAAAAGGTCATTGCACCCCTCACCAGGTCTATGTCTATCGCTGGTCTCTTACAATGGAAGTTTATTGATGACCATGCACTTTCAGCCTTAGTTCTGTATGGTAGAAGACGAGGATCATGATCACATGCGTTTTCGTCATTCCCATCTGGGGTGCCGCTTCCATTTTCTGATGAAAACTCGTCTCGAGCTTGGAGGTATTCACTGAATATCGATTGTACTTGCTTCCAAGGCATTTCAGAGCTGGAAGATTCTTGGTATTCTGCTTCATCATTTATGTCAGTGTGGTTGTTGCTCAGAGCGCAGCATTCGGAACCCGCTTCGTGGCCACGATTGGGATCGTTGACACCTGCACCATCTTCTAGATCGGAAGTTCCGGCTGAACAGGGATATACATATCAGTGTCCGTCCTTCATCTACTGCTGAAGAGAGATGTGCTCACTTCCGGCTTTGCTGCCTTTGCTTTGACTCAGAAAGTCTTTTACTTTAATAACGCAACAGCCTTTCATATTAGGGTGTTCGGGAATAGCTGTAATTGTCGATGATGCTTTAAGACACACGGCTGAAAGAAAAGCGAGCACCTCTTATATACTTTTTGGACACCAATGAAAAATATACACATCCCCGAGGGATGAGGTCATTCGAAATGGTGCGATGAGGATAACAGCAGTGCTCGAATAATCATCAGTCGAGGTGAAGGGTTAAAGAAAGAAAGGTATCGCTTTTCGGACCGGATTCATGCGAAAGCTGAATGTTTCGTTCTTCGTGGAAGTCTGTATCTGAGATTGAAGAAGGAATCGGCAATCTTGCCGGGTTGGGCTTAAAGGATACACGAACACGGACACTGTAACATATTCACTGAGATTCATTCGAGCATAAACATATGGTGCACCGGACCGTGTGCTGATACTGATATCAAGATGAAACGAAACACTAAAATCCCCCTCGTCCGAGAAAGTAAGGAATGCCAGAGCCGATATGACGACTTCTCAAGTATCGAGCGGCCTTCCATTGTTCATTCTTCATTTTCGGAGAGAAGTTTGTGTAGCAATATCTTTCTCTCCTCGAATGAAGCAAGTGCCTTCCTTGCTTCTGGATCATTCGAATGTTCGATATTTGGGAATCTCCCCTTCAAACCCGTCCATTCTCTGGTCAAGCTATCTTCTAAGCTTGAGAAGGGATCTTGCGAGAACGCATGTAAATCTTCGGGAGTATTCATATCACGTAAAAGGTGGTTGAGAGCAATCGCAGCTTCGATATCAAACTGTTGTGGACTGATGGGGTCAGTGGCCGACTCGACATCAGTGTCAGAGACCATGTCAAGCGGTTTCTCGTCGATCGCGAACGCCAACCAGTGACCCAAGGCTTTTTGCTTTCTCCATGTGACCTCAGGATTAGCATCGCAGATTTGTTTACATGCACCAGCGTAGGAATCAAGGACTTCCTTCCATTTGATCCTACGTTCATCTTTTGTCAACGAAGGGTTGACACTCGATGGGTCTGATTGCCACAACTTCGCGGCTTCTGTTCTAAATCGAGGCATAAGGTCTTTAGCAACTTGCATGTGAGAGTCTGTATATTCTTTCATACTTCCTTTGAGCTCATAGAAATTGAAAGGAAGTACCTCAAATTTGTTGACAGTATCGGTACCTACTGAGGTATCCCACGAGACAGCCCCGGACCGGATGATATTGCTGATACCCTCCACAACGTTGCCTGCATTTGCGTGGGTCATGTCTCCAGCATGTTGCCAGTGTCCTCCTTTTGGTGGTGCCGTCAAATCTATGGTTCGAACGTCGATAGCCTCAGTGTGATGATCTGCAGCGAAAATGGGGTAGGGATACAATTCTCTGTAAGGTTCTTGAGATAGCGTGGGGGCCTCAGATCCAAGAGGCGTGTACGAAGGTGGCGGTCCCCTGATTGCTAATCATTGTTGTTGTCCTCTGCCCGTCGTTTCACATGATGGTCAATCAGGGGAGGACTCACAACGAGATTGGGAAATTGTAGATTGCCTAGAGCTGCTGGCTATCGAGCTGCCCATTGTGCTCGATCGAGAGCTTGAACCTGAAAAGGATAATAACAAGTGATTAGCAAGGTCTTTTTGGTATACTGTAAACATCCCTCACCTTTACCCTTCTTTCCGAAAATTTTCTTTAAGCCCTTCATGGTTTTGGAATATTCTAATTTATTGTATGTTGAGGAGAGCAGGCGTGATATGGATATTTCGTGGTGCAGCTCTCACAAGCTTGACATCAGTCTTTGAGTGGCAAATCGGGATGAGCCTTGCCTGGTAACGAGTTGACTTTTTGACTGACAGGGTTTAAATGTGTTGTTCGCTGGTGGTACGATAGAGAATTGATGATTTGTGATTATCTTCATATCCTTTCTGCACAGAAGAAGCCTTAGTCCGTCTTTTCAGAACGAGAAGAGGCGAAGCAGGGGTTAGATGAGACATCCATGCACGTATAGTATGCTCACATGGTCCCTTTCAAGCAGGTGGTGGATTTGGCGCGAAGGGATCCCTCGAGGTATTGTCTGGACTTTAGTGAGTTAGCTCAAGATTCTCTTATTTCCTTCGAAGCGACCAACATCTTGTACTGTATCCTGCTTCTTGATACAGGAAGATACGTTTGAAAAAGGTCCTGTATTGGTAATATCTGGAATAGTCAATGAAGGGAGTGTTTCCTGACAGATTCTTTAAACATACAAGGAGATAAGGGGTATTTCGTATGTTGTAAGTTTTATACTTACTTGAGTGGTATTTTGCCCTTTCAAAACCATGAGGTAACACATATTTGAGTGCGGTCATCTGCCCCCACTCAAACATACCTAGACTTGATCAATGGAATGCGACTCCACTGGACAGCGCAGGGACAAGTGTGAGGTAGAAAAGTAGGCAAGATCCACTCGACGAATTTCGGTAGTAATTCAACTTATTCATGCTTTGTTACTTCTCACGCACATTGACCATAAGTTATAATCAAATTTCTCTCCTGCCATAAAACAGATGTTACTTTCCACCGAACCAAGATGACCAACCGCCCTTTGAAGATTCCTTGTCTTTCTCATGTGGTCCATCGGGATGAGGAGGTCCTTGCCCGTCATTGTAGCCCTTTTGAGCTTTTACTGGTTGAGCGGGTGTGTCACCTCCCTATGAGTACAAGGTAAATTAGCATTCAACCATCCCCAACCGTAGTGTGAAACTGTGATCAGGACACTCTATTGAAAGCCTTTCGATTCCCGCACAATCGCAAGATTTCGTCCAAGTGTCCAAGAGGGGGGGAGGTACGATCGTAGTAAAGCATAACTCACTTGAGGACTAGGTAATCCTTGACCTTTCATCTTCCTCTCCCTCATCTCTGCTAGACCTACACCACCACTTGCTGAAGGATCATCTCGAGTCTTGACATCGTGCTCGGCTGTATCAGGTATAGAAGAGTCAGCAGACTATGCCTTATAGTACCTACCATTGCTGAAGAGTCAAACTCGAGGGTAAAGGTATGCAAGCTTTCACAAGCGACAGGACCGACACTGGGGAGGTCTCAAGGGTAGATGTGGAGTTGGATGAGAAGTCGTATCACTCACCTGAATGGGATTTCCTGGATGATTCAGGTTGACCAGCTACAGTAGTGGATTTTGGATCACCCGGTGCGGCACCACCATATCGAAGAGCAGGATGAGGTGAGTTGACCGATGGGGATCTGCGATGATGTTTACCAGAAGGGTTAGCCTTGTGAGACTGACATAGTATAGAGTCACACAGGACCCACCCATCACTGTTCTTGCCATCTATGGCTGATTGACCTCTACCGTCCTTGGGAGCTTCCGCAGGTTTGGTCATTCCCGATACCTCATTCTTGGGTGAAACGATGTAGACTGCACCTAGTGCACCTATGGCGGATGCGATGAAGATCGGTAATTTGGAGTTTGAGCTTGCCATTGTGAATTCTTGGGTTATTTAAGCAGTAGTCGTTGTTGATTGAATGATAGCATAGAGCAGAAATGGGATAGACCTGATACGCTGTTAGTTATGTATATAGATAATCACCAGACTGCTCGAGTGCAGTTCGATCGAAATAGGCTTTGGGTATCATCGCGACTATTCATTATGACGTAGAGGCAGATCCATGGTGATGGAGATCATATCATGTCCGATCGATCTGCAGTTGGGCTTGACCAATACTTGCGATCTGGGTCAGAGAATGGTCGATAAGTCACTTTGATGCATGCATCCATGCAACCTGACTAGTATTTATGCTGCTGCCTTCCACCCATCCATCTGTCCAACGGAATGTCTATCACAAGCTTAAGGGTACCTTTATAATGGTATGGTGATGGTCGTCAGGTTGCTACTATTCGGCTAAAAAAGCGTGCCCTTCCTCAAGTCTGAAGCAATGTTTGTGTTTGTTTGTATGCGTATATCAATTACACAAGCAGCAAATCATCTCCTTCTCCGTTTCTCTTCTCCCTACTAACATGTTACTCATCAATACCAATCAAGTATTACAGCTCCGGTGTACACTTCAACTTTCGGTATGCCCTAGTAGCCAGTGCTTACACAATTTGTACCTTGACAAAGGAATCCCAGCAAAAAGTCCATACAGAGTGTAACGCTTCCTTCCTTCAGTCCTCTCCTCGCCGAAGTGATGACAGTATACACACCAAACTAACATAGTATGTTATGATCCAAAGCATCAATATCCTTCGTGATCTTCTAACGTTTCTCACGCTTGGTCTTTCTCGTGTTTAGTAGGGTTTAAGCTTACCATTCGATCAAGCCCAAGCCAAATCAAAACGATGAATATCGAAAGATCTGTCTGCATCATCATGTTCATTGACACTTTATTCGATTATTGACTGTCTGTATTCAAATCACCAACAGCGACTGCAGAAACTAATTCGACTCCCACCACATGGTGCGCATCAGTACCATCTTCAACTGATCTTCGCTCATTTAACAATCTTATTCCAGTCCCTTCGTACCAGCCGACTTTCCTCTTCCTCTCCTCCCAATTATTATCAGACAGCACGATGGCATTCTTCGGCGGTCTAAGTGGATGGTCAGGATCCTCCTGGTCAGAATGGTCTGGACTCGGGTCCGATTCCGATTCTGAATCTGAACCAGATACCGCGACCACCACCACCCCAGTAGTCCAAACATCATCGACATCCACACCTAATCCTACGACAGCTACAGCTACGGTAGTTCAGCAGGTAACAACCACGGCTGTATCCATCGTTACACCGTCTACCACAGCGTCGACCCCTAAAGCAGTGGCTATCACTCAAACGTCCAAACCTTCTTCTGGCGCGGTACCTTCTACAACTGCTAAAAATAACGCACAGACCTCGCAGCAGCAACAGCAGGCATCGCAAGTCTCACAAGTTGGCAGTTCCTCCATTGCTGGTGCCCAACCCTCCTCTTCCACCTCAAGACCCTCATCATCATCATCAGCAACACCGTCATCATCGACCAACTCTACAAAAGATGTAGGTGACATACCGGGTGATTGGATCTATTTCGGTTGTGTACCGAACAACAACGGGATGCCAGCGTTGAATACCACTTGTGAGTGTAACATTTGGACAATACTTCGATATCTTCTCAAATACAAGTGATGTCTGATGTCCCATAAAAGGATAAGACATTGGCTAGGTGCTGATTTATTACTTGTGATAGATGCAACTTCCGACGAACTTACGCCGGTGTTGTGTATAACAGCTTGTGCAGCTTCGCAATATCATTATGCTGGACTTCGTGAGTGTGATGTTTGCGTCTTTCAATTCTTTGTTCCATCCTGCATCCATCCTATGTTTTGGTTTATAACCCCTTCCAATCCTACATCACCGTGCACAATTCACCAAATACCCTCTCCCTCCGACTCTCATTTCCATTCACGTGATGTTCAATAGTAACCCTTTATCTCGTAGAAAACGGTAACGCCTGTTTCTGCGGTTCGACCATGACCACCTCATCCATCTCATCCTCTTCTTCCTCATCCTCGTCATGCAATATGGATTGTACAGGTGATCCATCGGGATCTTACAAATGCGGCGGTCCATCTTCAATGTCATTCTATCATCTAAAATCAATCGATCCAAACTCTTCATCATCCCAAAACCAATCTTCCTCCTCTTCAACCAACATAGATGGCCAGTATGGAGACAGTGGATCAGGGACGGTAGTGGTGTCTTTACCGGAATTTACCGGTACATTGATGGAGTATGGTGATCCGAGATTCAGGAGTGGTAAAGACGGGGTGGTATTCGGTGAGGTGAGTGATGTTTCCCTTTCTACTATCGTGCTCCCCTATCCCTAGTATTCAGGTAATGTGCGAGATTGAGTAGTACTGATCGTTTGATATATCGTAGATGTTCAAAATTTCTTCTTCCTCTTCACGATATAGGCCAGATCTAAATACGAAGCTTGAGGGTTTAGGATGGGTGATACTGCTTGGCTGGGTTGGTCTGAGGATATTGCGGTGATATTTCTGTATATTATGATCCAAAGTCCATATCCATATTCATTCTTCAACGTTTCACGTAGGTCCATATAACGTATGTTATGATGGACAATATCTTAGACATTCCCATCGACAGATGATCAGAGTCCAATAGCCCGAGAGTGTGCAAGAGCGTGATCATCGTAATGTAGGATCACCTTTATATCCCAAACAGACCCAGTACGCCTCACTCGACTCTGTAAATCAAATGGATGGTCAGTGCAACAGGAACAAAGGGAAACAGCAAAGTAGACGAAGCTCCTCCGTGGTGAGAGTAGACTTACCTGATCTCGATTCCTTTGGTTTCTCCACTACGACCTTCCCAAACCACGGGTCTAGCTCTAAAGAACGGAACTCGTTCATATCGGGATGAGCGAAGAATTTGATGCTGAAATGGGTACATATCAGCTTGATAGTGACGTCAATTACCAGTGTCGTTCAGTGCATCAAGACTTTAAATCAATTAGATGAGTTGTTGTAAGATTTGCTCTATCACTCACATTAAGTTCCCGCCTGGCCAAATTTTCTTTCCCTTTCCCTTCCCCTTGCCCAGCTCTTTCTTCGCTTCTTCTCCCTTTTCTGCCTTTTTAAGTACACCCCTAGCAAATACCGTGGCAGCCGCACAAAGCTGAAGACTCAAACTTATATCTCGCGTCTTGTTTCCGGTCATTGGGGCCATCATATCACTAAGTACGCAATCTACCATTCCTTGAGATGCAGATGTAGAAGTAGACGTAGACGTGTCCTCTTCATCTTTTTTGTCCTTGTCTTGATCATCATCCTGATTTTGAATAGTGGGGTTTGAACGGATTGTTCGTATCCTCAATTGCTCTCTTACGTCTTCACTTAAGAAATCTCCTTTTATAACCTCGACTCCAGGGATCGGTTCAATGTCCAATATATCCAGCGCAAAAACCTTTCCTTTACCTTTGGTCAGATGCGACACTACCTGGGACCATCCACCTGGAGCTGCACCCAGATCAACTATCACCTTTTTGGACCCTCCTGCACCTAGAAGAGATGGATGTTTGGCAGCGAGGGATAAGAGCTTGAATGATGATCTCGATCTATATGCTGGTTGATTTTGAGAGACCGAAGAGGAGTTGCCCGAACCAGAACGAGATTTGACGTATGGGTCGCGGGATTGACGGGCTATCCATCTTGAGGAGGAGGAAGATGATTTGAGGAGGAGAGGCGCGATACGCATGGTTCAGTGAGCTTCACACGGTCCGCCGTGTGAAGGTGGTATCGATAAAGCTCTGATAACGTTTGGACGAGGATTGTACGAGCATGAAGGAATCAGGTTTTATCGAAATTTCTTGCCTTGACGCTCGGACCGCCTCCACCGCTGACCTCGACTAGCTTAGCGTTCGAACAGATAGTCATTCATCTTCATCCTCATCCTTGACTCATATCAGTGCATAGTCAAGCATCCCCCACACCGCATTCGGTACAATGGTAATCTCTCTCAATCCTATGGTGAATTATCAAGCTAATGTCGCATGGTCATCATTCAGGCCAACGCATCTTCCAAACGAATAGCTTCGGCCAACGAGACAGCTCTGAAGAATCTCGAATTGGGATTATTGATCGTTAACGTGGGTGCTGATCGCTCATAACGTCTAGTCTCAGCTTATATGCAAGTATCTTTCGCGATGATATATATATAGCTGATATTTGCCTGATGTTATAGTCGCTTTCCCCCCTCCTTCGATTCTTTCTCTCCCTGGTGACTTCCCGATCATTCATCCCTCGCAAATTCGTCATCTTCCTCCATGTGGTACTTGTAGGTGGATCAATAGTCACCTGGAGATGGTTCAAGACGGTCGGTACGCCTTCTCGTGCTGGCTCTGGAGTGAGGGTGGGTGCAGATCTGGGTGGGAAGGGTGTGATTGAACTGGGATGGGACCTGTAAGTACATTTCGTTAAAACCTATCACGTCTGCTATCTGCATCATCATGACCGGCTTGGATAAAAGACTTTGAAGTAACATGCTGACCTGTGTCCATGGTGATGGGTACAGAATCTACATGACTTGGATATGTACACTTGGTTCGGCAATACTGGGCGATTGGGTATGGTGGTTATCTCTTTTGGTGGGTTCAGCGTATAGTCATCTATCATCATAATCGTTCAACGTTTTTGCCCCCTCGCCCACGTACTGCATGATTATTTGCTTTTCACTCAAATCATTCTTTATTATCCTCGAGTACACAGGCTGATTCTTTGTCACACCCAGATCCCCGCTTTCGCATCATACAAGCTATTCTCAACCATCCGCCCCATCCTCGCCATGTTTCTTCCAGGAATATTCGGTCCTAAAAACCCTCAAGCTCAAGCACAACAACAGCAAGCACAAGGCAATGCTGCTGCTACAGGTGGAGAGGACAGACCTGAATCGAAGAGACAAGCTAAGCTCAAGGCTAGGATGGAAAGGGGTGATAAGAGGGTGCAGCAGGTTCAGGTGCAACGGAATAGGTAGATCAGCCTCTCCATCACATGAGAGTGGTGTGGGAGAGACCAACAACAACTATTATTTGGAAGGGATATATAGTATAAATGCATGAGAGTCTGATGGACGGGCATATATGATCGTTACAATAATTGATACCTAACTTGTGCTTCTATGGGGAAGCCTCTGCTCTGCACATCCCGGGACGAAACAAGTCAACGAATATTCCTGTCTCCTCAATCCTTGTATCATATACCTCTTCCTAGAATCCCTTCCTCTTCTGTCCACCATTCTACCGAAATTTCTGCCAACAGCTATCTCCACTTTACAAACTACTGACCATCCTCTGTACTCTTCTCTCTACCTTCCTTATCCCTCACTTTCCATTCCTCCGCATACTCCCCCACAGTCTTCCCCTTAGCTTCGACAAATTCTAATATCCCATCTAAAGAAGGTTGTATCCTACTATTCATACCTTGACTACCTCTCTCCCAAGTCCCATAAAGCGCTTCCTGTACTCTCAACTCCCTTTCCGTCAAATGTTGTGTATCCGATCCTGAACCTCGATCTGACCAAATATCATATACTTTCTTGAACGTCAATCCGACATTCTTGGCCGTATCCAAATCAAGATAATTATTCCTTCCTCTTCTGAATTCTAAACCCCTCGCTTCAGCTGATCGAGGTTTCTCAACCAAGCTTTCCAACCCACCTGGAGGAGTCAAGGAAGCATTGTATGAGGTAGTAGAGCTAAATTCACCGTATCGTTTGTACTTTGGTTCTTCTCGTGTGTATCGGAATGTGTTGTCGAATCCTACGGGGAGATCGATCTGCGGGTTGTGCATGAATCCTGCTGAAGAATGATGGAGTGAAACGAGAGATCGGAGTGTATGGGCGGATAGTTGACGGCCTGTAGATTTGGTGGGTGGGTAGGAGGATGAAGGGATGGATCGGGAAGCCTGACGAAGGGATGTGGTGGGGTTCATTTTGAGTGAGAGTGAGAGGGATGTGTGAGGAGTGGGTTGGTGGTATGTAGTCGGACTTCGGCAGCGTGAGGCTGGCAGTAGCTAATGTGTCTTGAGATATGACAGAGGTTCAACCGCAATCAAGAGATAACTATTCGTTGATACTTTCTCGACTTTTGGGAGTTTTTCGGTGAGGGATGTCCTTACGTAATGACATGATCGCGGTTGGGAAAAAGTTGAAAATTGATGATCCTCAAGCGTAAATATCTTGTTCGTCTTTACACTGACTGCATCTCACAACTGCTTGACATCTCACAGTCATTCGGTGATCGCGACTGAACCGACAGCAGGAAAGAACACAGAGAGAAAACCGTACATGACTATAATTCCGAAATTGAAATCATAAAGATCCCTTTAAGATGGACAAAGTACAGTTTCAATTGGAAGCTACTCTACCAGAGTTGAAAGATTTGTACGAGAAAGGGTTATTCACCAAGGTGAGTACGATCATTCAGATAGCTTTAGCTAGCTTTCCATAGCGCTCCAAATTGTTAGAATACTTGAGGTATAAGGGCGTGTATAGCTGAAATATGCGTTGTGCTTCACCTACAGAGCGAGATCAATCAAATAACCAAAAAACGAACAGCCTTCGAAACGTCTTTAGTCCGTCGGGTGACCCGTAAAGAGGATTTCTTCAAATATGCAGAGTACGAAATCAACCTGGAGAGATTGAGGAAAGTGAGATATAAGAAATTGAGTGAGTGCTCAATTCGCCCTGGCACTCAGCTGGAGGGATAGTCACTCTAGTGTGATCAAAGTGAGCTGATAGCTCGTCTGGACTGGGAACAATCTCGTAGACTACCATCTTAACCCCCCTCCACCTTCTGCTTCCTCTTTCTCACTACCTCGAAGAGCACTTTACATACTCAAGAGAGCCACGGCGAAATTCCCTGGCGATCTGGCAACATGGTTAGCTTATGTGGAGTTTGCAAGTAGAGAGGGAATGAGGAAGGTCGTAGGGAAGGGATTAAACAGGTGAGTATTAAATACAAGTATCCAAAATTCATATAGAGTAAATGTTGATATGTTGTGTCATTGTATTTTAGCGCATTACAACATCATCCTACCTCTTCGACCCTCTATCTCCTACAGACATACTATCATCTTCATCCAGGTTCACCATTTCCCCGAGAATCCATACCATCCACATCCAAACTCGACTTGCCATCCGCCTCATCATCCACTAACCAAGCACCTGGGTTCGCAATAGAAGGGATAGACCCTGCTCGTACTACTTTACTCCTTGGTTTGAGATTGTTACCCCAATCGAGGGATCTATGGAGGGAATATGTGAAACTTGAATTAGGTTGGGTAGAAGCATTACGCAGGAGATGGAAATTATTAGGTATCAAAGATCAAAATCAGGATGCACCGTCACAGGTTGAGGGTGAGGATGTTCAGAAAGATCAGGATGCGCTGAGAGGGGGAGAAGGAGCGTTTGGAGAAGAAGGTGAAGAAGCTAGAAAATCAATCTTAGCTGGAGAATTGGTCATTCATGCTTTATCGTCTGCACTTGAATCTATACCTTCAACTTGTTCCACAACAGAAGAAGAGAAACTGGATGGTATGGGATTTAGAGAAAATCTCATTCAGCTATTCAGGAATTATCCTTCACCATTACGACTCAAATGTCTGAATGTGCTATATGAGGACTTACAGAGTGTATCAGAACAGTCAGACAACAGCAGAATGGCTGCCAAAGCCGGGTTATTATTGTTGAACAAAGGATTGTATGATAGGGAGTATAACCCTGAAGATAGACCCAGCAAAGAAGGTGAATCTGTACTGGATGGAGTGGCGTTGGTAGAAGAATTAGGCAAGATCGGTAAAGAGATTAGGAAGTCGATCAAGGGGAAAGGGCAGAATAAGGATTGGATAGAAGTAGTAGGATTATGGTTGATCGAACAAATTGGAAAATTGGAGGATAAGATTGAAGTGGTACGTGCAGCCGATCATAGGTACGCAGCTGCTGAGCTAATGATTGTTTATAGCGAGAATATCTTTCTTCAATCCTATCCTCTCTCACCAAACCTTCTTTACTTCCCCCCTCATCACTCCTTATCGCTCACTTGTCCTATTTTTCTTCTTCGCCGAATTTGGATATTGCTCGATCGTACGCTCTCATATACCCTTCGAATCCCTCCATCCAACTATACAGACTTACAGCTGAAGTACAACTTTCTACGGATGCGAACCAAACATGCAAGACATGTGAAGAGGTTGTTAGAGCCGTCACAAAATCTGGTCTGTCCGAAGAAGAAGGAGAAGATGTGAGATCAATATGGAAATTATGGATAGATAAAGAACTGCAAAATCCTGATGGCAATTTGGAAGAAAGGTGGAAAGTGATTTTGAGAGAATCGATGAAATTGGGTGTACATGTACGGGATTTGCATGGGGACGTACTTGGATACTACATCATCAACACTCTCAAGTCTGGTGAAGAGGTGAATGGAGTATTAAACAAGATTAAATCGTATCAACCGACGTTCAATACGTTCAACCTAGTTTTCACCTCATTGCAAGACAACAACGTACAGCCTGATGATTTGAAGAAGATATACAATGCTTGGAGGGGATTCTGCAAGACACCATATGAGAAAGCTCAAGCTGCCTTGGCCTACGCTCAAGTACTATTAGGCATCAAAGGGAAAGGGAAAGAAGCGTATGATGTTATAGAAGTTACCAAGAGAGAAGTCAGGGTAGATGAAGGAGTCGAAAAGTATCTGGAAGCTGGGTGGAAGATGCTGGTAGATGCTGAGTCTGAAGGAGATAGCGGGGACGAAGATGAAGAGATGAGTGATGAGTGAGGAGTGATTGTCAGATGATTCGTTGTTTCAAGAATAATAATCGTATATCACACATCGTATATCAGGAACAGGTCGGTGCGGTAGGAGATATGATTTCTTGTCGGATCAGGATTAGATGGTGATGTGATGTTTGTATTTTGGAACGTACATATCATGCATATATATATCCATTGTTAACTCGTGTTCTTGTAACCATCTCTTTCAATAATTCTCTCTCCGTATCTCTTGAGTAGGTCTTCACGTTGACGGAGACCGTGATTTTAGAAGAATATCAAAAGAGAGCATGATGAGGAGGATCATCCCCATTTCCGCCGGAAGAACCAAACAAACCATCACTCGACATCCTGTCCACCTCAACTACCCAAAAGTATCAATTCAACCTTCATCTACCATTCCTTCAGCTCGCTTCAACGCACCATGGCAGATGTCTACATCATCTTGGAGGACTAGCCATAGTCTTGTAGTGAGAAGCAGCTTACATGGTATCCTCTCAAAGCGACAATTCAGTGGCTCACCTATATTCAACATCACCGATAGACTCGATTCGGACGATATGGCATCATCCAGCAAGAACGTTGTGACTCCCGAGAAGAACATCGCCAATACACCTAAGGTCATTGATCTAGATCTGGAGATAGGATTATGGGAAGGTAAAGCTGTTTTCACCAAAGAGGCTTTGACAGTCAGGTAAGTCAGATCTGACTGAACTAGCTTGTCCCTGCACTCTTGCTTACTGATATCTATGTTTCGTGTATTGGATACAGATCGATACGGCCAAACGCATGCGAGACACCTAAAAATAGCAAAGATCCAAAACCCTCTGGATCATTTACATCCCCAATATCAATATCATCTACTCCATCTTCATCTCCTCAAACGTTATCCAGACCGAGAGCCGTACCCCACTATACATCTCCATTACCACGGACCATCCTTACTCCTAGCACACACACCTGGGTAGAACTACCTCCTTCTCAGCGAACTGGAGTTACTCAGACACAACCTGCTAAACCGATTCACCCATTTTTCAATCGAACGCGTACTGCGCCTCCTACCTCCCAACCGAGATATACAGCCCACTACTCATCTACTGAAGCCAGCTCGACTCAACAAAGTGAAAGTCAGGATAGCACGCCTTCATCGTCTAAAGCTCCTTCTACGGTTGATCACAATAGGGACAGGGATCTAGATCTGTTAGCTGAGGAAGTTGGTAAATTACACTTTGGATATGGTTATCCTCCCAAGCCAACATCCAAGTCTGCTCCCCCTCCCACGCAATCACAGTCTGATGAGAATAAATCATCCAAACAACAAGGTGAAGATATGACTATATCCAATGCCAAGTCATCGACGAGCGTATCATTCAAGGTAATAACAAATAATGGTAAACTCCAGTCTAAGTCCGTATCTCCTAATTCAATGGATTTACCTTTATTCCACTTCGATCAATATTCTCCCAAGCCCCAGATAGCCTATACCGCTTCCATCGAAGAGGCGAATGACCTACTGGGATGCTTGAAAGGTGATATACTAGGCTTCGATCTTGAATGGCCACCTGCAGGAACGTACAAGATCCCTCAACCTGACGGTACCATGAAGAGCGTGAAGATTGGGATGACGTGGGATGAGAAGAAAGGCGGGTATGTATTTGGGCAGGGGAGGACGGCATTGATGCAGTTTGCGGATGAGAAGTTGGTGGTTCTTGTGCATCTGGGTGAGAAGATGGGTGAGTGGCGTTTGGTCTTATTGGTGTGGTCGGAGTAAATTACGAATCATAGATAGTATTGGGAGATTGGAAAGTCCAAATGATCCTCTTTCGTCTCTCTACATCTCAGAGCTATCATTTTCATCATATAACTGACTATCCCTTTTGATCCATTTGACCTTACTCAGATATCCCTTCCAAAGCCATCGAGATCCTCCGTTCAGCTACGATTTACAAACTGGGTGTACAAGTCAGAGGAGACGGTCAGAAACTCTTACGTGATTTCCCACAACATTTTATCTCTACATCTTCTTCCGACATGGGTATAAAGGGATTGTTGGAACTTTCTTTCTTGGCCAGGGGAGTCGATCCGATAGGTACTGGACCTGGAAATAGTTTGATTAGCCTTTCGAGGTTGGCTGAAAGGTATTTGGGTAAAAGGCTAGATAAGAGTTTGGACGTGAGGAAAGGGAATTGGTTTGAAAGATTGGATCAGAAACAGAAGGATTGTGAGTGTTCCACTTCTACTTTCCTCCAGGCTCAGACAGGTCCCCTTTATTCACTATCGAAAGTGGTGGTATCAATGGTCATGTGATATCACAGTGCTGGTACTGACGTTTCGTACTCACTTTTTGCAGACGCTGCAAACGATGTTTATGCCTCTTTACAGATATTCAAATCCTTGAGGCGCATCGCTGAAGAAAATAACTTTGGAGTGGATTTAAACAGATATCTATCGATTGTGGACAATTCTGTACCAATAAACAAATTGACTTCTACAAATCCTGGGGAGGAGATATCGGGAACTCGAATACAGATTGGAGAGATGATAGCTACACTGGCAGAAGGAGTGAAACCGCCTACCCCTGCTCAACTTGGTGCATTGAGTGATTTTGTGAAAGGCATGACTATCGCTAAGATTGCTGAGCAGAAGGGAATAAAGGTGGCTACTGCTGAGTAAGTCACATTCGCTAACCTTGTCTCACCACGTACTGTTGAAGGGACGTAATCAATCTTCTGGATAGCTGACGTTTTTGTATCGCTTTGGTACTAGAGGATATATCTGCAGTGCATTACAATCAATCGGACTGGACTTCCTCATGGACGAAGAGAGGAAACGACTATGGGATGAGATACCTAGAGATATGTATACTTGGAAAAGGAATAAGGAGTTGTACAAAGTATTGAAGAAGGAATTTGATTCTGATGCGGTCAGTGCTAGTGAGAGTGAAACAGATAACGTACCTTGACGGATTATCGCTTGTCATATCTCAAGGATGCATCATATGTTGTTTCACATCGACGTTGGTCTTAACAAGACATATCTGCGTATCGATCTAGAAGTATCCATTCATTTCTTTCCAATAGCATCTTCGTGATACTTCATTAAGATACTTAATCAAGGTAATCATCTCTCCGCACACATTAGCACCCAAAACGCATTCATACATACCGTTTTTTCTTTCTTTTCTTTTCAAGTCTTCGTCGTCACGTCGACCTGATTTCTTCCTATTTTCTCTTCTTGATTACAGCGGACCTGACTATCAACACTGACCGTAACAAACACAGCATCGACGCCCCTTACATCTTCTTCCCCTGTGCAAGGTCAGACCAGATCCTTTTGATCTGTCTCTCTTTAAGCTCTCTTCTTATTCCTCAAGTATGCAGAAGGTAAGATTCGGTCAAAAGGATCAAATCTGACCTTGCACAGGGGAGTAAGATGTAAGGTTACTGATGGGGTGCTTGTCCGTTGATCGTCGTACTTTTACTTGTCGTGGTATGTCAAACAGGTTGAACTCGGTGCATGATCTATCCAAGTTGAGAGAGATACCCTTTTCGCGGGCGAGCGATTGTAATTCGAGGCAAATTTGTAGAGAGGCATATGCATCGTTGGCAGCGTCTGTAAGAATGCTTATCAGCAGCCAATCATCGCATTCATATGAGGTTCTGCAAAGCAGCTTACATTCCTTCTGCCTCTCTATTAACGTGCATCTCCAATCACTCTTATGTCCTTTCCTGAGGTTCTTACCCAGATACGTCTTGCACAAGGTTGCAAGCGCTATTTGAGTCCCGCCGTGGTCATTCCAAGATGAAGGATAGACGGCACGGGCAAGTAGAGAAAGCTCGAGAATCTTATTGGGTACACCCAAGATATCGTTGTCGGAGGTAGAGCTTGAAACTCGTTGGACATCAATGGTTGCATTCAGTGTGGCGTCCGAATGATGCAGCTGGGAGTTTGGGCTGTATGTAGGTATAGTTCGATAAAACTGCTCGGGATAACTTCTCATTAAACATAATAGATCTTCATAAATATTCGCACCCGTTTTGTAGATCGAGGGATTGCAAAGCATCTCTACGGCTTTAGATGGGATAGGTTCAACTATACGGTATATGACTTGCTTTCAGCGGTATGTTCTGAGGGTCATCCACTGCTCACAGTGACTAAGACTTACAATCCCACTCTGTATCTTGTAAGTGCACCAACACAATCAATCTATCATCGCAGAATTGAAGTAAGGCAGGTTGCTGATGAAACGAATCACCCAACACATATTCAACATCGAAACCCAATACCGGTCCACTGAGTCGTGAAAGATTGTCGTTGGCCTCCGGCTTCGATTGAACATATACCATCTCAGGACGTATGCTGTCACCTTCGCTGAAAAGACAGTGGTAGTCGTACGATGAAGAGCCCAATGTTCTGGCTTGAGGCTGATGATGAAATTGATGGAGACGTCGAAGATCATCACGGTGGTCTAGTTCTTCATGACTGTCTATGTCATCATGATATAAAACTGCATGATCGGACAGGCCCAAGAGATGGAGTCTTCGGAGGAGAAGGGTTTCGGCTTCTTCTTCAACATCGTATTTCTCCGGAATAGTTTTGAACATTTTCATGAGGAAATAAAAGACGGTCGAGAACCGGGAGTAGAGGAAAAGACGATATACATTGCAAGCCAGGTACTATGCAGATAGATATATGTACTGTGTCGACCATTCCACTTCCCCATCATGAGAAAAAACCCTGGGATCGACGCATTCAATACTGTATATGCTACTCGTACTGAAACACCGCGCAAGTCGGTCTGGAAGGTGTCTCGGGAAGATAAGATAATAGATAACGACAACTGATCGAACCCCCCAATCATCATTGCATTGATGAACCTAAATGTAGATTCTGCTTGATGAGCCTAGGCTCACCGAGCCTGTGTATGTCTGATGGAAAATACTGACGACGAGATCCTTTTGTATACGAGGCCACCTATGTATAGAGGCTGCTGTGACGTCGTGCTTGCTATGATGCTCTGCTAGTAGTCGGAACCGACAGTGTTCTGTTGACTACAATGGAAGCTAAGCATTTACTTGATGTCCCTCAGTAAAGGCTCTGTTGTTTGCCAGTAGTCATGCCCGCTATCAGACAAAATCTCCTTCGTTTGTCTAAGCCAATCCCTGCGTGGTTTTGCTCGAATTCAAATCATCGTGCTCTGCACGAACGACCCGAAATGGGTTCAGATCATGCCACTGCTTCCATACCCCTTCAAAACCACAAGCACTTACCTGAATACAAGTATAGTCAAATATCGCCCTTACCGGAGTTGAGGTATACAGGCTCTTCGAAGAAAGCTACCAGCTCGGTGAGAGCGCTAGAAGGCAAGGTGATAGGTTTAGACGTGGAGTACGTTACCAAAACTGTGATAGCGGACAACGGTGAACGAAAATGTTGGAATAAACCTGCTCTGCTACAGCTTTTCGATGGGAAGTTGATACTCTTGATACAGTTAAATAACGGTATGAGTAAGTCCCCACCTGCAAGTTTCCTTGTGCCAATCAGGATAATTGAGAGTAAAAAGTTCCATCAGGTACCCTTCTTCCAGAGGCAATCGTCCAGCTTATATGCGATCCCGGATTCATCAAAGTCGGAGTAGGAACACTGAACGACTCTATCAATCTTGTTCGGGCATATCCAAATCAATTCTTTCGTGAGCCAAACCCACTATGTCAGAAGAGTGATCTTCGGCTAAATCAATCACGATGAGGCGGTCACCATGTCTGCAAGAAGCCTGCTGGCATACTTGAGCTTTCGGACCTGGCGCATATCGTTGACCCTGTAGGCTGTCCCAACAGTGGGATCTGCAGTCTGGCAGGGTTGTGTGAGCTGTACGAGGGGAAGAAACTCAACAAAAGTCCAAATGGTCATAAAGGGAGCTGGCAGAGCAATCTGACGGAAAAGCAAAAGGATTGTAAGTAAGTTTCCAAACTTTTAGAGCCCCAGAAATGATATTGAGCCTTCGACAGATGCAGCGAACGATGTGACCTGCTCTTGGAAGATATATCAAGAGTTGAGTAATAGAGCCGAAAGTTTGGGACGACAGATGAATACCGGAAATCTCTGTCGACCAATTGATGTCGCGGCTATCTGCCGCAGTAAAGACAAACATATTTAGCACAGGAAATGAGCAGAACCTGAATTTTCTGTTGAACTCTGAAGAAACCGTATAAATTGTATGACCTACCTCGGGACACGAGGCTCTGAGTCATGTATTCAAAAAGAATAGCAATGTGAAAGCATCCCAAGTGACTATGGTGTAGGACTTCTGATCGTAGAGGGACTTTGGTGAATCCCAGCCTCCTAGGCCTGTTTTACCTGATTCGACATGTCACAGAGATTAAAGAAATTTATCGGAAGGCTTGTACACTCTTCTCAAGAAAAATGATGTGCCATCTGTTTGATGAAGAAGACGAAATTCTCATCGCTTTTGTGAGCCTTCGTAGCTCAATGGTTAGATCATCCGACTCTTAACTTCAGAGTCAGATCGGAAGGCTGTGGGTTCGAGTCCCACCGAGGGCTAAACTATGCTATGACACGATGACATCGTGAAATCACATTTTTGATAGTCCGGGGAGGAGAGGAAGGGAAGGAAAAAAATCTTGTGCGGGTATGGACCGCGTTCAGTGAGCGTGCATGATAATATGCATTACTAGCAGGAGTATATAGGTCTTCAGGTTAGATATATCACTGCTTTTGTGCTCTTTTTATACGAAATCCGTCTAGATTCGTTCGCTTAGATGCCAACTCTGGCTCGTTGAAATTTGCTACGAGTGGAAAAACTTCCTATGAAACATTTGGATTTTTGCTTCCATCGGAGAATTGCTGGTACCTGATCGGTGGAGGTGGTCCATTCTTCGATGCTATCGAGGGAATGTCCGTGCACGAAATACTGCATGATATATACATCGAATCGTATGTAACAAACGAGAGGTGAGTAGATGCTAGTATATGAGTGATGAACGAGGTTATTGACTATAAAGTTTGAGTATGAGTATGAGTATATATGGACAGATAGAAAGCTGAACTGTTACGGCAGTGATATCTGATAGACATTGAAAACCAAACTTGTTTTTCAGCTCAAGCAGGCGCAGGAGCGGGTATGAACAGGAGGTCGTCTCTACGCTTCTGCTAAGAACCTTGTCTGCTCTTCCTCAGTCAGGCCACTGATACCAAACTTTTTGACGACTTTACTGATATAAGTCCTGATCATTGTGAAGAAGTATCATCAGAAATCTTTCCCGACGAGCAGAACTATCATCTTACAACACTTACTGAACAGTAGATATTTCAATCCTAGACTCTTCAGCATAATCCTTGACTCTTACGCCTTTGAGAAAAGCTTCGAAAGCTCTGATTTCAGAAGGCAGCGGTTTTGGAACCCAGGCTGGGTGCTCGAATTCTCTTCCTGCAATAGTGTACTTGATAGGTGGAGCATTGTATTGAGCTTCTAATTCCTCTTCGGTCGGAAAAGAGTACGGTCTCGATTTTCGTGGTGGATCAAGGTCTACGCATAGGTATGGATAAACAATATTGAGCTTTTTGAGTTCTGACATCCCTATGAGTTTATCGTATATTTTCAGTGAAGAGTAAACATCATTGGCAGCGTCTACAGTACAGCACATAAATCATCGAGTTCCCAAGACATTGATAAAGTAGATTACACTCACATTGGATAGCTTCCTCCTTCAGTTCAACATCCCAATTACCGTATCTTACATGGTCATCCCTATTGAGAGCCCTTCCGAGATATTGTTGACTTTGAGCGGCTTGACATATGAATCTTCTTCCCTTTCCTCGCCATTCCGGTTCCACCATTCGAGCAAGTCTGGATAATTCTAGAAAAGAGGCAGGATTGGTCTTCTTATCACCCGGTAGAATGCATTTCAACCGGTAAAGATCCCCTTTAATGTCGATTCCAAATTTGTATATCCTTGGATCCTCGATCAATTTTATCGCTTGTTCGGGTAAGGCTATGATATGGCGATATCATCAACCAAGCGTCATCATACATGCTACTGGCAGAAACAATGAGCAATAACACATCACTCACTCTCATCCTCCCCCAGTTGGAAGACTACTATCAGATCTTCATCACAAAGTTGAATGAGAGATATTGGACGACGGTACCGAGGGAATGTTGTCCACTCGAGGTCGAGACCCAAGGCTGGACCTTTAAGCTGAGAGAGGTATTTGTTCGCTTCTTTGGGACAAGAGGTATATACGACTTTCGGTGGATTGGGGTAATCTCGATAATGGAAAAATGGCAGTTCCGCTGATGTGCGAGCTGATTCGTTGCAGATTGAGACAGTGGTATGAAATGATCGAATGACGGTTTGTCGAGGTGAAAGAATTGTACCATGACCATGTCTGGAAATGGTAATGGTTCCAGGAGCAGGTATGGATTGGCGATTGAGATACACAGCTGCTCTATTCAGTAGAGAAGGGGAGAGATATCGATATCCCATGTTTGGGCGGGTCAGCGGGATAATCATGAGTGAGCGGACAAGCGTGTTGATCTTGGTCGGACTGCTAGCCATTCTTCTAGAATTAACTTGATAGGATTTCTCGCCGAAGGATAATATGACATGGAGAGAGGATAAATAGGTTCAAAAGCTGTATATACCATGGCCTGTTTATTCTGACGATCCAATCCAGAACGCACTGATCACTTCATTCCCTTATGTTCCTTCCAAGGCTCAACCTCAAGTGGGTTTGATGGTTGCTTTGTGAACTTTGATGGATTGTTCGGAGATGAGACATGATTAGGGCGAATGAGCAAAAATGATAAATAAGGTTATCTCGGCTCCGATTCCCATCAAGACATCTTGCACAGCCGCCCTACATGAGGAATGATGGAGAATCAGTCTGTTCATCAGCAGATATAGCAAGCAGCATGGACAATCACAAAGCATCTATAGCGCGCAAAGCTTATGACAGGAAGACGAGTCGTCGATACCCAAAGTCAGTACGGGTTGTCATAACCATTAGACTACAGTACCAGGACATTGCCAACTACGACCAACCGATAATTTCGAGCACGCTTTCATCATCTTGCTAAGATGTCGATGTTAGCATGAGATGTTAGCAAGATGGAATTCTCCATTCCATCTGTCGCTCACTTCCGCAAGATCGTTTCCGAATTTTTGATAAAATACCTCAAATTCGGCGATTCAGTCTCGGCTTCTCTCAAACTCCTACTATCCGTACGCCTACTCTTCAATATCAGTGTACGGTGGATGATTCTTTGCCGTTATCCAAGAAGATCGCCAGAAGCCTCCTATAAAGCTCTGGAGAGGATTCGATTGACGGATACCGACCTTTTTCGCGGGTTAAAAGATTATTTTCGGGATTTTAAGAAGATGATAAATCTATTCATGATATCGTTGTTGTCCACGAGAAGTTAGTAGAGTGAGTATTAGAATGCTTGGCCGTTGATCAGTTTCCATGACAGTCGCTGATCCGATGCGATTATTGCAGATACTGGATTTGTCAAGTAGCCACCCTCAAAGATTATCCTTTTATGAGCTATGAAGACCGAAACAGATTTTAGGACCAAGTCAGCCCATATAGTGACGCATAGTGGTCTTATCGGATGTCATATAGATTATTGAACAGTCAATTTGAGAGTCCAGCGATGCGAAGACAGATCAAGAAAGACAAGGTGTTCGATATCCAGGGTTGGTGGGATTAGTATATACACATATCACTTTATCATCGTTAATAGATGGACATTAGAGCTTTGATCAGTATCAAGTCACCGTTCGATTGATATTCCCCCACTCCTCTTTTGCTTACCGTAATGTACTGTATATATAATTACACTTCATGCATACCATATACCGTACACCCAAACTCGAATCTATCTAAGATAATTTACTTGCAACCTATTACCATACGCTCATCAGCTCACCATCTCTTATACGAATGATACGAACAATTGGAAAAGGGTGACTCACGTTGATGAACAATGTTCATTCCATGTTCTTCATATTCATCCTTTGTAACCCACAACTGATGGAAAGTTCCTAACGAAGCTAATACCGAACCTCCTACCCATGATGAGTATTTCCTCTCGAAGGGGATTGTAGGTGAATGGATTTTGATTTTTTGCTATGTCGCGCAACACCACATCAGCTGGTTTGCTTTAACGAAGAAGCTTCAGTTGATATATGGGTGGGCACTCACACTAGGCATCAAAGCTGCCAGTTCAACATCTAATCTCTCTATCAAACCTCTGGTCAAAGATGTATTTCCAACAACTACTATATTTTGTAAGAGGGCCGCTCTGACATCTACATCACAAGCCATTATACTATCATGCACCAGCTGCGAGAGAGGTACGAGGTCTTTGAGGGAGTGAGAGTGGTCGGTATTGGTCACTGTTCGGAGAGTAGCAGGGGGCTCGATTGACTAGCCAGTAAATAAACACCAATCAGCATGAGTGTCTTTGGTCAGTATTTGGCAGATTAGTGGGATATTCAAAGGAATGAAATGATTGGAACATACCTGATTGAAATAATTCTTAGGATCAAACAACATCTCCGTGAATCTATATCTCTCTTCACCGAAATACTGGTGATAACCATCAGGAAATTCGTACAAGACTTGAGGAAGATCTTTCGAAGTATTGAAATCGAATCCTTTATAATTGACAGTCTCCGTACATGATTCTTTCCAATTTTCAATCACGCTGTTCTCACTCCATTTTTTCCATGAGGGGGTAGTATCGGATAATCTATCTTCACGTAAGATCGGATTGGGTTTCAAGCCTGGTTCAGGTTGAGGATCACGTTTGGAAATCAAATGTCGAGAAGCGAGGGATAGAGGGAATGATCTGGTGGAAGATGGTTGAGTAAAGTTGGAGTGTAGTTGGGAGATTAATAGTTCTGAGCCGAGTGGTTGTCTCATCGTACCTGTTAATACAATGTAAGCTGTGTCCTCATTCGATGCGGGATAGCTTACCTGCTCTTAAGGCATATCCATCCACAACGGGTACAGCACTACTATGTGTGTAGCCTACGTCCAACACCAACGCTGTAGGTTTTCCAGCAGCGAAGCTGTAAACCATCAAACAGAATGAATCAGATCCGGTCTGCTAGCGGGCGAACGAGATGTTTCGACTCACGCTGACAATACACCGGCTGAACCGAAGTACAAAGCAGGCGACTTCTCTCCCTCAAACACCATCTCCGTCAACTGTTCTCTTGCCTTTGGCGTATTCCAGGCTGGTTCAGTCATCATGATGGGATGTTCACTCGGGTCCACACCTAATCTATCGTGGAGGATGTGGTTTAACAACCTGGATGCAGGTTCGGCATCGTGCACTGTATCGGATAATTAGCTTGGATATCATTGAAGCAGGACAGCTGAAAACTCACCAATACCGTCCAACATGAAATTATCAACCTCAATACCCTTCCTCCATACTCCCACACCATCATCTCCTACGTAGTATTTCCTTATAGTTTTTGGTTTTGAGGTAGTGTCTCCATTGGTCTTCTCCTCACCATCACCCATAACTACATCTTCTCCTTGTGCAGTCCCATTGGTATTTCCATTTGTAGTTGAAGATTCTCCTTCGGGAGTATCGATATATCCGTAGAAAGAGGGCGTGACTACTCTGGGACAATCTTCTCCTGCGTACCCTGCTCGAGTGGTGTATGACCCAAAATCGACTACGAGGGCTGATACTTCGTCTGTGAGGGGATTATCAGATGTCAGTGCAGTAGGTGACGCGAAGGGATAGGGAGGGAAGGAGAAGATACTTACCTCCGTTGTATACCATATTGACGAGTTAATCCTTACGGCGAAGTCAATAAGGTTAGAGATGCTGATGGAGGATTCCAGTCGGAGGGGGTGGACTGTTATGCGAGTGAGAAGTAAGAGTTTTAGTGTGGAAGAGTATGAGCAGTAAGAGCAATCGGTAAACACCAGAGGAAGTTAATGTTTGACCGCGTTGAGATGCGTTGATGTAGGATGGCTGTTACACGTGGATTTTAATGGGACGAGTGATAACGGGGTATTTGGCTCATAGCAGGTACTCGTAGTTGAGCATTGATCTTCGAATAAGTTGAGATGGAGATCCAAAGTCATCTACCAAGTCTCTGTGTCTGCCTTCTACAACCACAAGCATACAATAAAGCATACATATCAATATCTATCCTGCGTGTCTACTGTCATCGACCCCGCCACTACTGCTTATATGTCAAAACCAATATCAAACGTTGTTAAATCGATTACTACATGTCCTGTTCACAATTAGCCCAAATATAACCATATTTCAATCCTAATCATACTCAAACCGAATCAACACAGTATATCACATAAAACTATATCTTATCGATGCCTAATCAAACGACCGCAACAGCTTCCTTACACGCATTGACCGAACGTCTCGCAACTCAATCCCGATCCCTTCATCCCTTCACCACCGGTGGGGGTGGTTTACCTCTACCACCCAATTTCAACTTCCCTTCTCCTCAGGCTTTGGCTCATGCAGCTTCGGCCTATAGACAACCTGCACCTCCACCTTCTCTACCTTCTCTTCAAGTGGCCGGAAGACACCAGGACCCAACTACTGCCTCAGACAACGAGAACTCTCCTTCGCAGACGAACGGAACGAGTACAGGAGTTGGGGTAGTGCGATGTCAAGATGGACGAGCATGGCAGGAGAAGAACCGACATGCCAGTGAGAGAATTGGCAGATTCAGTGATAATGATATTGACGGATTCGTAAATGATATGGGGATGGTATTGAGGAAAGAATATGATTGTTGGGTTGAACAGTGTTGGTGAGTCCTGTCGACGTAATCTTAGTCTTCGCCTTCTTCCTCCAGAATATAAAGGAACAGAAGAAGAATTAACCTTTATTATCGTCCTGTTTGGTCTGTCCTGGATTGTTTAGGCAAGAAGCATTCCACCAGTTATTCACCCATACCCTACCCAACCTGATCATTCACCTAATCATGACCGGTTCCAGCCCTACATTCCTACGTCGAAAGATAGTTTACGGTGGACAACACCTAGATCATCTCTTTCAATCTCAGATGTTACATCTTTTATACGAAGAATTAGAACAGAGATTATCAGGTTCTAAACCTCATACCGAACCTTCCCCTTCATCCAATTCGAACAAACTCTCCCCCCTCGGTCTGCCAACTCCCGCATCTACAAATACCGGAACAAGCTTGTACAGGGATGGTATATGTTTTCACAACTTGTCTTATCATCATGGTATACCGGAGGAGGAAGATGATCACGGACCATGTTTATGTCAACTTACAACATGTTTAAATTGCTTTCATCAAGCTGCTTTATCGCGTCGAGGTCCAGTCAGCTTATTGCCTTACGAATTGAAATCTACTAGAGTATCTAATGGTTGGTTGGGAGGTACGGAAAGCGAAGAACAGGCTAAAGCTCGTCTAGAGAGTTTACGTAGGAAAGCATCCGATCAAATAAACCTACCTGAAGGAAAGGGTTTCGTACAGAATACGACTAATTCAATAAAAGTCAATAGAGGACCTCAGATATTTCCCCATCCTCAGATGACGGATGTACTAGCGGTGGAAGAACATCTAAGATGGAGATTGAAAGAGATGGGAGCGAAAGATCAAGCTGTCGAAAATCGATATGGACCATCTACGAACCATCCCACAGCCCTCGAGGGTATAGATCTAGGAATACCTCAGGATGACAATGTATCTGAAGATGGATCAGTATCGAGTAAATCTTCCTCTAAACCACCTACAGCACCTAGTTCAGGAGGGAAGATAAAAGTAGCTAAAGGAAGAGGAGGTAAATTAAGGAAAATGATTGTCAATCCAAATGGGACTATTCCGAAATCGCAGAACAAAGATGGATCGAATGGTACCAAGGATGGTAAGAAGGCTGTAGTGTATTTACCGAAAGAATGGACAGATGAAGATGCAAGTCAGAGGAATACAGCGATTGTCTTGACTTTTCGACACTTTGTCAAGGTGAGTTATAAGCTATCATCACTCTGTCAGGCTTGACTTGTCTTGTCGTGTTCGATAAAGTACTTCCTTCCTCCCCTTCATACGTCGCTGACTTATCGGATACTGATTAATAACTATTCTACCCAGCTACTGCACCAAATCTCTACAGCGGCCTCACCATTCTCATACCCCACTTACGCCAAAGATATCGACGAACTGCAGCGTGTCCATCCGATAGCCTTGTATCGACGACTGGCAGAACCATCCATCCAACGTAGGGAAGATGCAAATGAGCTGAAAGCTTGGCAGGGGTGTATGGATAAATGGGCAGAGGAACTGGGTGGGAGGGAACGTAAGCGGGTGAGTGATTGTTTATTTCACTCTCAGCAAATTTTCAGTCTCAGTGCCATCTTTATTCGACAATCTACATTTCACCTCCATTCACTCAGAATGAACTTTCGACTAAGATGATCGTCTGTTCCAAAGACTACAAGCTAAATTATCTCTTTCGATGAATAGGGCAACGAACATTCCAACATGAAACAACACCCACTAGCCGTCCAATCATACACCCGAGCAATATCCCTCGACGGTAAAAAGACGGTCTATTACTCCAACAGAGCAATTGCTCTGAACAATATGGGATCTCATGAAAAAGCCGAAATAGATTGTAATTACCTGTTATCAAAAGATCCCAAAAATCAAAAAGCTCTATATCAACGTGCCATAGCCAGAAAGGGAATGGGTAAATTGAAATTGGCTGAAAGTGATTTGGAAGAATTACTTAAACAGACTGATTTAAACACGAGCAGTACTAGTCCACAAACGGGTGGAGGAGGAGGAGGGGTTGGGGGGAATGAAAGTGCTAGGAACTTGAGGAATAGCTTGTATACTCGTTAGCTCAGACCAGCTTGCTTGTATCTTGGATCTGTAGTGGATGTTTAGTGGAGAGGGAAGAAGTGATGGTCTTGAATTTTGGATCTTGGGCTTCGGAGTGGATGTCGGGGAATCAATGGATTTTTTTGATCAAGTCTTTGTTGGATTGCCTGTTTGATTGTCTGACTGTCATAGCATGTTGGGTTTTTGTTCATGTGCTGTACGATTCGCTCATGCATTTCTTGTGAGCTTCGTTATTGGTGTGACGCAAGTTGCAACACTGCGATACTACAATATTACAATATTACAATATTACAATATTACAATATTACAATATTACAATATTACAATATTACAATATTACGATATTACAATATTACAATACTGTGCAATCGATCATATGACGATATACATACTGTATATGTGCTTTTCGATGAAGACCAAAAATATCGACATGGCCATATCAGTCCGAAGGAATCGTATATCTTGTATCTATTCGAATCCGTTAGTACAGTACCCTCTGACCTCGCGGGATCGGCCAAATGCACGCACTTGCTAACATATTCTCATTGCGCAAGACTTATCTAGTGAATCGCCTGGGAAGCAATCAAGGAAATGGTGTGTTTTATTTTGATATCATAGTGTTTTAGTATTTTCGATTTGAGTTGCATTCATGTTATATGATATACTACTCCCTTTTTTCAAGTATATAAGGCTATACATCTAAATATGATTCGAACGGAAACTCGATCATACTGTGTTTTTCAAATGGAAATATCATATTGATCCTGTGATCAACCTTTCCCGACTACACCCCCAACCCCACTGATCATATCGCCTTTATCGCCTTACACCTTGATTCGTTCGGGTGGTACCACGTCGAGCATTGGCTATAACACCACAACAATCTCAGATCGTTCTACCAACCCGAAAAAGCAAATAGAGATTGAAGGAGATAGCTGTTGATGATGGAGAGATTGACTCACCCCGTTGGATAGTAGCTCTTCCTCTGGCTGCTCCGATACCCCTTCCTCTCATAGCGTTAGGACCGACTCGCTTGAACCTGCAACGAAAATGATCAAATAAATATTAGCATAAGGTGCTGCTAACCTTTATCATCGGGGATATCACAGCTGATGAGTTTGATACTTACATAGGTGCGTTGGCAAGTAAATCCGGTACGATGACGAATCGGATCTATCAATACAGGAAGATGGATTAGCATAACCTCCTACTCGAAGTTGATAACCACTTGATTCGAAGTCTGACTGTGTGATCGCCGCTTCCTCTTCTCTATCATTTTGAGGACGTAATAAGAGGGTTTCACTCACCATACTTCCCCTAATGTACACTTGTTCTAATTGAGATACACGTCCATCCCTAGCAGTAACTGTTATTTCCCTAAGTGAGATGTTCAACGAGTCTTCGGCTGTGTGCGGGTCCAGTTCGAAAAGTTCGTGTGGAGGGAATGATCCGATGAGCCATTCCGTTTTGGGAATAGGAGATTGTAGGATTGTTTTAATTTGTCGTAATGAACACGTACACAAGATTTGGGGATAACAAAGGGATCGAGAGCAGAAGCAAGACAAAAATAATTAGCATAAATCCTTTCCGAACCAACCTTCCTCTAGACAGCTCACCCTCCATGAGCTTCCCTCTATACATCTACATGAAACAAGAAGGGGATCAGCATACAGCTTCTACATTTACATTGATACACTCCTTGAAAGACTCTCAACTCACCTCTCCGGTCTTCAACTCGACCGTGACTATGTGACCTAACGATTCATGTAAGAGTTTTACGGGGACACCTAAGTTGGCCATTTTGCGAGAGTTCTATCGGAGCTTCGGGACAGTCGATTTAAAGATGAACAGGTGGTGTAGATGTTGTTGAGATAACTTGTAGATGTGATTACAATTCGTGTATACCTTTCTCGAGGAAAAGAATATTGTCGCTCGTCTCGAAAGATGTTGAGATGTCGAGGGAAGGGATGATTAAGTGGGTGGGATGTATATCGTTCACATTGAATATGGTATATGGGATGCGTAGATAAAGAATGAGTTTCTGTTGAATTCGCCGATCATACTATGAGGTACATCTCGATCGGGTTACGTTACGTTACTCTTTGTTATGGGTAATGTTGATGGATTGATGATGTGTGATGATCAGAATCAAGGTATGACGACAGTAGTGTGATACAGCCATATATAGGGAATGTCGTTCTGTTTACATCCTATTGCTTTTCCTTTTCCTTCTCTCACATTTATACTGAATAGTGAACACTGATCATATATAATACATACTGATATAACATCTCAGAATTAACATGGCACCTAAATCAGAACAAGACGTGGTAAACGATTTCAACGGTGAGTCAACCAGCCTTTCCCTTTCTGATCACCTTCACTGTTGACCAAGACCAGTGAGCTAATACCGATTGTGACTATATTCAGAAATCGTCAACATGACAGCAGACGAGCTGGAGACGTTCCTCAAAACCGAGGGATCAGAGACAACAGGATATCAGAAGGATGATGGATCGGGTGAATCGATAGGTCACGAATCGGGAAGGAAGATTGTCGACATCCTGAAGAGGAATCCTGACAAGGTGGGTACCTCCTGTCTCAATTTTATAAGCGTAATTCTCGCACGGCCATTCTTTACAACAAGCTTGGTTATCAGTCATCGAAAGGAAGGTCGAACTTACTAACACATTTGTCATGTCTGAACACAGGATCCATCGAAATATACTGAAGAAGATAAAGAACACATGAGACGGGTTGTGTCGTACTGCAAAAGACATTTGGCTCAGGAAGGTAAATTGAAGGAAACCAAGACTCCTGAAGAGTTGGAAAAGACCAAATCTACGAGAAGTCTGAAGAATTGGGTGAGTGAATGTCATCCATTCCTTCATCATTCAGAAGTAAGAAAATGAGAGCATTCAAAGTGTATATTGATTATCATATGGATGATTTTGTTTCTGATGGCAATCATTTTCCATGGACTGAGTTATACTGAGATATGTGTTTTCTATTATACAACCTACAGGGTCACGATCCCATGAAAACTTTATCTAAATCAGACCAACCTCAAAGTTCAAAACCAACTTCGAAGAAAGCTGAAAAGCCCAAATCGAAAGGTAAACCCGAATCAGTCGAGAAGGAAGAGACTGAGAAACCCAAATCAAAAGGAAGAGGAAGACCACCTAACAGCAAGAAAGAAGAAGCTAAATCACCTGAGAAGCCTACCACCGAAGAAGCTGAAGTAGGCGAGAAAAGAGGTAGAGGTAGACCACCCAACAGCAAAAAAGATGAATCTCCCAAGAAGACAACCGGGGAGGGAGATGGCGAGGGTGAGAAGAGAGGAAGAGGAAGACCACCCAAGAAGACTTCCGAGGAAGGGGAGAAATCTGAGAAACCTCCTAGTAAGAAAGCAAAGTGAGTGATCTATCGATGATCTCTATACTGCTCGAATATATTATATCTGGATTTCCAAGAGCTGACTTTGGAGTGTTGATGTAGGACTACTGCGGAAGGTACGAGAAAACCACCTAGCAGAGGTGCCAAGAAGGCTTAATGCGATAGATACATTGGGAAAGTCGAGATATGTAAAGAAGAATTAGGATAAAATGCAAGGACGATCATATCATCATTGAGGGGAAACAAAGTGAATTGTATATAATCATCGTTATTGGAAAACAGTAGTATAAGTAAATAACACAAGTCGCATGTATATGTAATATATATAATGATTTCGAACGACCATTGACATACGAGCTGCAGTGTAGCATGTTTGTCATATTAGAAATTCAATAGGCTTCTGTATATTGAAGATAAAGCAGCTAGCTCCTCCGTTTTTCATTACTCATTCACGATTGCCGTTTCAAAGATTTGCGATACAGTTCAGAATCTTATCAAGTGATCTGACACTCTAGGAGATACGTGAGGTATAATTCATATACATGGAGACATCTTCTTTTCTCTACATCTTTTCTACCAATGTGTGCAGATCACGTATAACTCGTATGGTTGTCATCAATTCTGCCCTTACAAAGACAGATAATCCCTAACTTCATTCTCACTCAATTTCCTAAACGTGGGTGGTAACCTCTCCCCAGATTTCTCAACCATTTGTTCAGGGGTTGGGACGGTGATAACTCCAATTTCAATCGTTTGTTCAGTCATTTGACCTTCGAATCCTTCTTTCAGAGTCAACAAGGCTGTGTGGATGGCATCTTCGAGGGAAAGTTCGTCGTTGTATCTACGTAAGAGGATGTTTAAATTAGCGGGTGTAAATACGATTATACAAGAAGTACTCAATCAGGTAGGGAGGAAGAAGATCTGATGATACATGATTTGGAGGTCAAAGAGTAAAATTTGAACATTCAAACCCACCTCTTCTCCAAGAATGTTTTAGCGTTAACCATATTCTTTCCGATCGCACTGGCTTTCCAAGCCCAGTATGAACCTGATGGATCGATTTGCCATAACGATTGACCCCTGTGGGAATCCCATCCGGCGATGAGGAGCGAGATACCATATGGTCTTACACCACTACAAGTAATCCCAAAGAAGTCAGCTCGTTGATCATCAAAGACGGATAACATCAGAGTCGAGTGAGTCCTGTTGGGCTGTATTCCGACAGCCCTACCTTCCTTCCTTATCGCCCCCCACCTGAGGTCATCACATTCAAAAAGAGGAGCAAATCTACTCACCCCGATTGAGTAGCTTTCTGCATCACGCCCGCCACCTCCTGCACCAACACTTTGGTAGGTGGATATTCCCCGTATACCTTCCAATAGGCCTGAGCGATTTTTCTAGCTTTGGCTACGAGGATACGGAAATCGGGACCCATACCGGAATAGACGAATCCTATATTAGGACATATGGGGGCTACTTTCTCCAAGGCTGAGGTGTCGATGAGGAGTGAAGGGGATTTCTTCTCGGTAGCGAGGACTATACCGTTGGTTGCTAAAAACAGATAGGTTAGTCAGCTTTGACATTGGGGCGAGATCAGGTATATTGTGCTTTGACTGAACAGAGTGGATCTGATTTGAAGCGTGGGTATGACATGGATTGTATGGTGTACCCTCGACTCACCCTTGATACCCAACGAGGTCGTACCACCGGAAACAGCAGCTAAAGCATGTTCGATCTGAACCAATTTACCTGATGGAGAAAAGGTGGTAAGGGAGAAGCTAAGAATGCAGCTCTACGTGAGCTATTGCTCTAACACGATGTCGGTAATGAGTTATACAGCTGGACTTGGAGGTATAGAACACTCACGAATAAGCACCACCACTTCCTGGGCCTGACATTGTGATTTAATTGATCCGGTGGGTACTGAAGATGCAGTGATGTTCTCAGAACAGCTGAATGTGAGGGCGCAGCTATGGATGAAGATGATGGCAGTGGGCGCAGTTGATGAAGCACTGGGTCTGGGTGTTGCTATCTGATTGAATATGTTTATGTGTCTATGTTGACTTGATGCCTGGTCTTCAACATGCATCCAACATTGACAACTGACTGACGATTGACGATTGTGTCACCTAATTCAACTACTCAGCTCACAGCGACACGCGTACCCGTCATTTAACTTACGTAATACAACTCGTGTGTCAACTTGTAAGTGCCTCTCATTTAGGACCCATCCGTTCCGATGGGATGAGATCGAAAAGAGGATTGATAAGATTGTGAGCTCATAAGTGCACGGGAATGTTGTATTTCGAAGGATTGACAAGGATTGATAAGGTGTGGGATCGTGCATAGTTGGATTAGTCAATATCAATATCGAGAAACAACGACATCTTCAACGTGAGGATGAGCCTTAGACGAATATAAATAATGAGATGAGTCTGGTTGAATCCCGCTGATTTGACACACAACAATAACTCACAATCATCGAAAACCTCGAGTGTTACTACTAATTGAAGTATCATACTAAGACAAAAATCTATTACTCACACATATCACATCAATTCACTTCCCATTCCGTCCAATATGAGTGCCCATCGTCAAACAGCTTTATCATTCGCCTCGGCAGTATCTAACAAACGATTAGAAGAAGTCGCTTCGTATCTATCCGAGGAGTTTATATGGAGGTGAGTCGAATTTCAAATTATAAAGCAAACTTTTTAGGTGAAAATCGAAGACAAGAAATTGACAATCTATACTGTGTACTTTGTATTGTGTATATGACCATCTGTACAGACCCCATCCCGAGAGATTAGGTGGATTAGGTAGACCAGAAGGACATAGTAAATCACAATTTCTAGAATTGATGAGGGGTTTAAACAATATCAAAAAATGGAATGTAAGTAGTATCAAACCTAAAATCCACAGACGAGCTGATTCTGATATTTCCTGATATCTACAATATAGTTCGATACTGAAAATCCAATGAAAGTCATAGAAAATGATAAATCAATTGTAGTTCATGTAAGTTTCTTTCACAACGAATCAAGTTGAGTGATTGGATAGCTGATGCTGTATGTACTGTTCGGAATGACCATAGCTTCACGGTAATCCTGAACATGTCAGTGGTAAGATCTTCTCAGCCGAATATGTTTATATGATGGATTTCGATGAACAAGGTAAAATCAATGTTTTAGATGAATTCTTCGATACTGTTTATATGGAGGAACTCGCTAGATTAGGTTAAGATGTATTCATCTACCTTGCATACCGTACGAACCAAAATATGGTATGGTAGATGAATTATAACTTGGCCTTTTTCAATGCCATAGTGTAGTATAGTGTACTGCACTATATTATATCGTTGTCCTACGATCTGTTACAGTAAGTTATGTATGAATGAATGAATGAATTGGACTACCTGCCCGCAGCCAAGCATGAAAACCAACAACATATTGATACTGCACTGTACTGTATTGTATATTATCTGATGTTGAAATTGCGTTATGCAGTAATCAATTAATACAATGGTAAAAATATCATAATATCATGATATCATTCAGTACGTTGAATCTCAGAAGTGGTCCTTGGTAATTGTGTGATACCACGGTCAATGTTGCAGGATTTTCGCCTGTGTATGTGATCGACAAGATACGTTGCATCTGTCAAATCGATTGAAAGTATGTAAAGTATAACACAATTACTTTGAATGATAGTATATTCAAAATCATATAGTATCCATATCACCATTTGATGATACCTATCGAATTCCAGCAGGCTACCTTTGACTAAGACCTACTACTTATTGTACAATACATGGACGTAAGAGATTCGCCACTTTGGCAGAACGAACCATCAATCGAACCATCGCAATCTCGGTGATAAACCGAATACCGGATCAAATCCACAATATCCGATCAAAGAATGATGAGAAACGGGGTACTCGACTAGCTTGAAACGCATCCTCCCATCAGTCAATCAATTGCTCATCCGGAAGTATCTTTGTTTGATGGACGGCGGACGGTTCCAAAGGGATCTCGGAGTGAATCATACCTACAAGGTTCCAGAGGTATGTTTGTGTGCAAAGAATGTATAGAAACATACCCACAAACAAACAAACACACCAGATGTACTGTATACAGGTAGTAATTTTTAGATTGATCGCAACGCGAAATTCCATTAAAAACTCTTGCGGTGAATTGCTGATGCAATACTAAGCCGCACCTACCCCTGGCGATCAAACCGACAGTACCTGAATACCTTTTATTACTCACAACACAGACCTTGTGCCCTTTTATCATCTCTCTGCTCTTGTCCATGAGCAGGACAATAACGATGATCCGATATGATGCGATGGTCGCTCAATGGACTGGGCTGTGCGAAGCCGAAGCCTGAGCCACCTTTTTTCTAGCGCACCAACAGGACGGTATTGAGTAGATTCAGAAAAGGATTCCCAGTCCATTAGAGAACCTGATAGAACAACTTCTCCTTCGGATCAACGTATCTTTGTTTTGAAAAAGTCTCATTGGTACAAACAAAATGTTTGATGAGGATGTACCATACCGGTACACAACATACCATAACACATGATAATGTAGATAAACAAACAAACAAATTGAGTTGAGAGGATTTGACGCTTCTCCCGTGGCTCGTGGAGTGAATCGCATCAATTGTAAAATATACTGCGAGAAGGACATTTCACAATAGACTATTATCAGACCCTCTTTAATCAAACCTCTGCTAATACGCCTTATACGAGCTGGCAGAAGAAGGAGGAGATCAAAAGGTAAAGGTCAACAATCATTCCACACAGACAAGACGGATCTATCAAACTGATCTTTGATGGAAGCCTTGAGTTCGGTGGAGCAGGATCAAGATCAAGGATTGAAGGAAGATTGAAAATGAATGACCTTTGAAGGGACTTGGCATTTACGATTAAGGAGTCGAGAGGAGAACCTTTGGAAAACCCACAGGCAAATTGAAAAGAAGAATAGAATACTCTGTGGAATTGTCTATTACAAAAAGAAAAGATATATAAAGGAACGACGAGGTAGGTGAGCAGTCTCTTGCCGAATTCTCGATCCAACCCATCCAACCTTTACTCGTCCATCTCATCTCCTTATACACCCCTTCCTCGTCATCTATTTGTCATCGGACACATTAAAGTAACATCTATCATTATCATCTCTTTAATTACAACCTTACTATATACCATTCCATTCTACCTCGGCCATCAATTAGTGGCACCATTGCACCATGTCATTCCAGCATTTCGAATACCTCCTCCCTTCCCTTCTAGCTACCATCCTAGCATTATATCCTCTCCCATGGCATATTTGTACTCGCAATATAGCCACGTTGTCCATGATATTCTGGATGACAGCGTTGAACATGGTACATAACGTCAATTGTGAGTGGCACTTCATGTCAAACGATGATCTGTGTGTTACATTAGTATGTTTGCTGATCCCTTGAGTGGACGTTTGATATGGTAGGTATCGTATGGGATGATAATTCAGATATCAAAGGTAAGGTATGGGGAGATATCAGTACAATCATCATTGGTATGTCATCCCTCTCTTCCATTGCCACTATCACAAACCCGCATAGCTGATATTGGGTGTCTTGACTTCAGTCGGCTACAATTTCGCTTTACCTACTGCTCACCTTCTACTAGCCAAACAACTCGAATCCCTGACCACCCTCCGACCTCACTCTCCATTATATGACGATAAAGCCGGAAGAAAACATAGAATGATCGATTTGTCGGTTACCTTTTTCGCACCCATCGTGGGTGTTTTGATTCATCTGAGTAATATGGATAGAAGGTTTTATGTGGTTGAGAGCTTCGGACCCATTCCTGCTACGTACTGGAATGGTTGGGGTGTATTCTGGATGGCTGTGAGTATACCTCAAGCTGTATGGATGGTATGGATAGTATAAGCTGAAGTTTGTCATTACAGGTCGTTCCTATTTTGATCGCTCTCGCCTGTGCTGTATACACAGGTGAGTGAGACCCTATTATGGGATAATAAATAGCAAAATTGAGGATTGACAATCGTGATAACCCTGTGCAGCCCTCGCACTTATCAATATCATTAGAAGACGTAAACAGATGTTATCGATGATGGCTACAGGTTCATCAGTGAACAAGGAACAATTCTTTAGATTAATGTTCTTGACTGTTGCTGAATTAGGTACTTGCTGGTAAGTACATGCTCCCGAGTCGTACTGTTCTCACACAGTGATTGATACTAATTTTTGAGAATGTAGCCTCCGAGCAATCTTCAACCTCATGTCATTCCAACGAGGACCCCAATCCTTAGGTCATTTTGGTCCTCCAGTTCACAACCTCAGACGAATCGAAACCATCCCGTTGAGTCTGGTATCGGAAAGGGGTCTGCTGGTTTTGAGATTATCCTATTTCACTTGTGTAGCTTGTAGTTACATCTTCTTCCTTTGTTTCGTCACTAGTAAGTTTTTCCGTCAAACTTTCCCTTTTTCCATCATCGGTATGGGGTACCTCTCTGTTTCTATTCCTGATATACTGATATGGTCGTCTATTGATGCAGGTGCAGAAGTCAAGAGATTCTACGGTCTAATCCTTCATCGTATCTTCCCTTGTATCCCTGAGCCCACCGACCGTGCGATCCATCTAGGAAGTTTGGACTCTGGTTTTAGTGGATCAAGTACTCAAAAAATCCAAATTCATACTTCCACATCTACCTATACTACTGAACATCCCTCAAGCACCAACATGCCATTATCACCTTTATCTTCATCCGCTTCAATGTCCACTGCCATAGGGACTGTCAAAGACAAAGAGATGAGTCTTGAAGATATGTTGGGTACGCCCGTTATGGGCCCACAGGGCGTTTATATGCCTAGAAAAGGAAGTCAGGCGAGTTTCGCAAGTAATCCGTCGGATATACATTTACCACCTATGTTGGTAGATAAAGAGAAATGTGAGTGGTCCCTACCTAGCAATACTACTGCTCAGTGTATGAAGAGGTTTAGTTTAATATTGAAGATTCTGCTTGACAGATCCGATGAACTGAACGACCGGTTGCAGTGACAGTATTTACTGTTAGCTCAGAGGTCAAGAAATGATGAACGTAAGATCGAAGAATTGAAGCAAATCGAAATACATACAAAAAAAAGCAACAAAAACCAAGTATCAATCAGAATCTTTACCTTTACCATCTTAATTCTAGTCCTAACCCTGACATATCGGGTAATTGTAGATCATAATCTTTCTCCTCCCTTCGATCCTCTTGTAAATCCACACCCTAACCTTTAATTACAAGTCTGGCCCTCTACATATCTAACAGCCATTTGGGTCAATTTTGTCAGTTCTTGTTAGTATCTCATCAGTGTTCATCATCATACATGTGTCTGTGTTTTCGTAGTAAATCAATCTATAGATGTTCATACCCATCATTATATCTTACCATGCATATACGTAGCTTAGCATCAGCACACCGCCGCTGTCAGTAAAGAAGTCAAGATAAGATGTGTTCTGCATACATGCTATGATCTTCTTATTCTACATTGTTATACCCTTGGATCTCTCTTCTCTCCCTTGACTGAGTTAGACTAACGAGGGATTCGGGTACATTCCATATGTGTACGTGTAGGTTCAGCAGGTAAAGCACAGTAGAAGCCTTAATTACCATCAATCTCATAATCAGCTAAATGTCTGCTTTTCGATGAAACCATTCAGCTCACCAAGCGATTGCATGCTCTTGAATAGCGAGGCACTTGCCAAAGCGAGCTACACACGTCGATCAAAATATCAGCTAATCTGTGACGCGGTCGAATCAACCATACGAGGTCAAGCTCGCCTTTATACAGCTCTTTCCTCCCTGGGGCGTTATCCTGCATAGCTCGGCATCGGCAGCATCGGCATTACGTCTAGAATCGAATGTGTATCTGATCCAGATGGAATGTCAGCTGATGCACGATGGCGGTGAGAATTACCAATGAGCTTACCTGGCATTTGGTGCTTCCTGTGTACACAGAAGTATTGAGATCAGCTTGATATCTGGAATCGATGAAAGTCAAACAGCTGGCCACTTCAAAGTCACTCACGTTAACGAAATCGGCTACCCGTCGATGCTGTTCTGGTGGAGGAGCATTGACAGAGGCGTCCGATCGAGGAGCGGGGATGTCATTGACTCCTTTATGAGTTGATGATTCGCCTGGGAAGATATCTGAGATTGCCATTTTGTATTCCTACGTATGTGTATGATTATAGTGTTGGGTCGGATGATAGGTATTGAGATTGGAAGGATGAAATAGTGAATCGATCTGGTTACAAGGATGGAATGTCTATCGATACTTGTATCTTGAAGCTGAGATTATGACGAAGCACCACGTGTGGTTAGAGGCAGAGGCAATAGGCTGGCGTGTGTTCAAGCCGCGTGCCTATTTTTGCGATCCGAGCTTTTGAACGAAATCTGCCTTCATCATCCTCCATGAATTTCAGCAGATCAGCCAAAATAAAAAGTCAAAACCACACCTCACACATTTGCAAGATACATCATCATATACATTCCTGACCCAGCTTCTGTACCTCACCGACCATGCCTCTCAAGCCGGCAGCTAGGAATGTGTTCAACTACAACCGGGCTATCCCACGTATGGTGAGATCATCTCATGCCTCCTTCGCTTCTCGGTCATCTCACGAATAAATGATTAACAGCCCAAACCTATGATTTGCGTAGAGTTGGGCTCCTGAAAACCTCTTTAATCTATGGCAACGTACATCCTCTGAATCACCTATAAAACGTACCCATGACTTTACACGTACCAACTCTACGCCATACCAACTTCGTTTTACCGCTAAGAGATTGTTGAGGGGATATCATGGAGATCATATAGGATATACGAAATTCTCAAGATGGTATATGCCTGAAAAGCTACCTGCGATCCACGAATCGAGTTCGGGAGGGAGCTCAGAAGTGAACAAATGGGTTGAAGGAAGAGAGAGATCAGGTGGACGTACGACCGATGAGAAACAACAAAAGAGAAAGGAAAAAAATTCAAAAGCTCCTATTGGGACTATGTTATTTGCGGATGTAGAGAGAAGATTGGATGTGTTGATTTTTAGGAGTTGTTTTGCTCAGAGTGTTTGGGAGGCTAGGAGGTATGTCATACAGGGGCATGTCAAGTTGAATGGACAGATTGTGAGTTTGGGTTCCTCATCACATTGTACTATGTCTGAAATGAAGCTTCCTGGAAAAAAAGCAAAGAAATCCGGTCTTTGAAAGAGGGGAAGATCTCTTACGAGCGATCGTGTAGACTGCATAGAACCCATAATGGCGATCAGCTCAAGGTTCTTGCTGACGAACCTCTCTGTATTGCTCATATAGGTTCGCAATCCGAATGTCATGTTAGAACCAGGAGATCTATTCTCAGTCGATCCCAAAATCATACACATGTTACAACCCCCTTCAGCCTCGACTTCCACCCCTGCTGAAAATGAGGAATCTGCCGATTCAGACTCACCAGAAGAAGTAGGCGCCACAGCCTCCTCATCTGGCGATGCAGATTCATCTTCACCTACCGAAGCATCCGCCGCATCCCAAACACCAACATCCACATCCCTTCCTGATCAACCTTCATCCACATCCTCAGCTTCAGCACCAAGCCATTTCAATCTACCGTCTTATGCCCAACCGCACATCTTCGTTCCAGCTTATATCCTCCCATCGTACCTCACCTGCTCAGCAGTATATGTCAGACACCCAACAGCTCGACCGGGATATTCTGAGATCCCCTCGCCTTATGACGCTGGGGGTGAACTGATGAGTCTAGGATGGGAGTACTTCAAGCGATCTATGCCTAGGATGAGGAAGAAGACTGATAAGTGGCCAAATCCTTGGGGAGGGTATGGTAAGAAGTAGGGTATAGAAGTTTTGGATTTTGTAGATTTTGCATTGTTTAGCATGGTATGATCATCCCATCTTACGAAACGTTGAGGCTGCTGCCAATGTCGGCTGTGATTGCATATGACACTGTTGCTGATCTCAATTCCTGTGTGTGTACATTCATCCGCATGGGGGGAGCAGGGATCAACAAGATGGCCAGAATTTTGAAGAAGAAGAATGCATTAAGATCATATACCATAACCCTATCAGATCTAAGCCTTGGAAGCAGGCTCTGCTTCAGGAAGAGGGGGTGCCAAACCTTCTTTGATAAGTAGGTTCTCGAGTTCACCACTTTGGTGCACTGTTCGATGATCATAGATAAATCAGCTTCATCCGTTCTATCATCGTATGGTAACCATACGGAAGAGCTTGAAAACAGTTGAGACTTACTGCCTAGTACGATATCGCATCCACCTACGAATTCACCTTTGATGTATACTTGAGGGATCGTTGGCCATTCACTATACACACGAAGAAGAGTGTCAGCACTGGAACTCCCCTCGTCGGCTCGAAGTGAATACTATATTTGTGGACTCGGAGGAACTGACCTGTATTCTTTGATAGCAGATCTAAGTTCTTGGTCTTCTAGACAATTGTACGACACAATCTTCTCCCTTGGAACTCCCTATGTGTGCCATACAGAATCATCAGCTTCTGATGGTTCCCTTTAAAGAGACTTTGATATTAGAGGAAGCTCAGAATGGACATGGTAAATGAGAATCAACCCACCTGAACATCTAAGATCTGACATACAGCTCTCGAAAATCCACACTGGGGAGCTTCGGGGGTACCTTTCATAAATACTACTAAAGGGTTCGAGTGAACTGCCTATACGTTGAGAAAGACAGATACAAGACAAAGTTAGCTTATAAATGATTTCGCTAGTCAGATCGATAGCTGGTGGGAGATCGGTGGTACGAAAGGGTAGATTGTGTTGACCGGTATCGGATCGTAGTCAATGTTTCGATACTCACATTATCTATCAGTTTCCTAGCTTCGTCAGAGATTAGTCTCCTCTGGTTCAAAATGTTTGATGATCGGTACACTTGAGCTGAGGGGAGAGATCGCTAAGCGGCGATAACAGGTAGTGGGACCAGATGAGTTAGCAGGAGTATCCTTCTCATGGACATTTGTAGGGTCGATTTTGAGTGGATACACTGTACTTACAAGAGTTCTTAATCCTGTTCTGGCGAATGACATTTTGTGTATCTCAATATGATATATGTTTACAGAAAGGATGATGTTACAAGAAGTAATGTCAATGACGGAAAGAAGGTTGTGGTAAATCCCAACTTTTCCAGTAGTATTGATTCGGGTTAAACCTACTCCTACTCGTTGTAAATCTCAAACCTCCACTCGATGACGATCAGTGAATTCATTTTTGTCTGATTGGGTGTATCTGTATCCGTAAGTTTATCATCCTTCCACATACATATGCTTTGCATGATATCTTCAAGCGCTCGAGTAGGATACAGATCGACGAGTAGACTGATACATACAGGGACAAAGAGGAATACGATGTCATTTAGTTTACCATACAAGTACATAAGTGCTGAGGTATGTGCGCTCTCCAAGTCCTCTCAAATACTTTCATGTCCAAGTGGCTAAAATTGACTGATATAACACTTACTACTCTCACCTTCTTGTCACTTTGTATAATCATCTGATGTGCATATGATCCACCATCTCCTCAACTGGATCTGCTTCTCCCCTTTGCTCGCTACACACAGCAATTGGCAGAAATCATTAAATCGAAACCTGCTTCAGCTCTCAAAGAGTTCGCTGTAGTCGATGTGCGAGATAGTGATTTCGTTGTGAGCACCCACTTCTGCTCTGATCAATCAACCCTTACATATATATGGAGTACTGATATCGACCATGTCAACATCGATTACAGGGAGGAAATATAGTCTCGGCGCTGAACTACCCTAGTGATACCTTTCACGCTACTGTTGATGAGTTAGTCCAGAAATTGGAGACAGGTACGTCATCTCGTTCTATCTTATCGTCGTCGTTGTGTCTGGCTCATAGGGCGAATGTTTTCGCGATAGTCCCCAAAGTGATATTTCGTGAGTTCTTCATTTCTTATACTTTACTTGATCACAGGAATGAACCGCTAAATCGTTTTGATGAAATAGATTGTGCCCTTTCTCAAGCTCGGTAAAAATCATCTCCATCATGATGGTCCCAAGAATGAGCATACTGATAAATTGGATGATTCCCCTTAGAGGTCCAAAAGCTGCTCGAGTGAGTGTCCGCCTTATCAATCAACCCATCAACCATTCTTCCCCTTTGTAGCAAGGGTATCTATCGAGCTGAATGAAATGAGAACTGATGGTATTGTGACCTTATAGATATACGCTGAGACCCGCTCTCATGCCCTTCCCGAACCTGCTATACAACAGGAGATATTCGTCTTGAGAGATGGATTCTCAGGCTTCCAATCGAAATATAGGGTAAGTCGAAGAGGATCCCGTCCAAGCAAGGTTGGCCGTGTATGTAGATGAGGAGAAGCTGACTTTGAGTGAGGGATGTAGCACGACCCAGAGTTGATCGAGAAGTTTAACAAGTACTATCATGACTAGAACTGAACCCGAGGAATAGAGCTTTGGCAGATGTACAGGAATCACTGTTGTAACATAACATGACATCTACTTCCTTCACGTCCAGAATCTACGTGGTAACGAGTACTCCGACACATAGATGTGCTATCGATGCATTCTGGACAATAACAAACGACAATAACCAGGGATGTCCTCCTTATAAACTCCTTTGTATTGCCATTGAATGTGTCACGTGATCAGTGTCGTCATACTAACATCCGAGTAACCTCCGAACATCCGAATGATGCGGGGTATATCACTCATGCGTTAGCCTGTCACATTTAGTTACCAGACGGTCCGGTACTCTCTCTCCCTCCCTCATACATGTATTCATAGACACTCATACCATCCTCTCTCTCTCTCTCTCTCTCTCTCTCTTGTATATCTCTTATCGCTATTGCGCATACTCGTCAGATTATTACACTCAAAAGAATCATAACAATGTCTCTCGGTCGAACTGTCAAGCTGTAAGTTACAGAGCGAATCAATCTGTCCTCATCCTAAGCAACGATTCTTGGCATATCCTTGCATCAACCATGCATTTCAATCCCATCAACTCTTGTGCTTTATTGGTATCCAAGGAAGTGAAAGGAACCACGCTGATATTGCCTCTTCCTCTATCACCCAAACAGCAACAACGGACTCGTCATTCCTCAAGTAGGATACGGTACCTGGCAAGCTGCTCCTGGCGAAGTAGAGAAAGCGTGAGTGGTGATTTGCTCTGAAGATTCATAATTTCCAGATGTCTGGGACTTAGTATCTTCCAATGAAGTACTGCAAGCTGATGCTGGCCCAATTCTCCACTTATCAGCGTCGAAGAAGCTATCAAAGTTGGATACAGACATATCGATTGTGCTTTGGTGAGTTGCACACTTGTTAAATCTGTCCAACACATGACTTTCATACTGACTTTGCAATTTGGCTCCCCAGGTCTACCGTATGTATCTACCTTCTTTCACCCCCTGTTCCAGCACTGGACGCTCATACGCTCAATTCCTCCTACATAGAAAACCAAGATGAGGTGAGTTGCATTTCTCTCACAATGCTGACCTCACGGGTCCTCGCTAATTCTAATCTTGATTATTCTTTAGGTCGCAACAGGTATCAAAGCCTCCGGTGTACCTCGAGAAGAGTTAGTCCTCGTATCAAAATTATGGAACAATTCTCACCGACCGGAAGATGTCGAGGCAGATTTGGATTTCACCCTTAAACAATTGGGCACTTCGTACCTTGATGTCTACCTCATTCATTGGCCAGTAGCTTTCAAACCTGGTAAAGACCTCTTCCCCAAAGATTCAAATGACGTCGTAGAACTCGATGCACCTGCGGAGAAAGGTGGTCCATCCATTGTTGATACTTGGAAAGCCCTCATCAAGATCAACAAGGAGACCAATAAGACGAAGGCTATTGGTGTATCGAACTTCACTGTTGATCAGTTGGAGAAAGTCATTAGTGCTACCGGTGTAGTTCCAGCTATGAACCAGATTGAATGCCATCCAAGTCTGATCCAACCTGAATTGTTCAAGTACTGTAGGTGAATATCATTTTCGTTGGGTGTCCAGAGGGCTGACGTTTTTGGTGTGGTATTTAGGCAAAGAAAAGGGAATTATCATCACTGCCTACTCGCCATTGGGTAACAACATCACTGGTAAACCCAGAGTGATCGATCACCCAGAGATCAAGAAGATCGCAGAAAGATTAGGCAAATCACCCGCTCAAGTGCTTATCGCTTGGGTCACTAAACAGGGTTTCGTGGTTATCCCTAAATCTGTCACTCCTGAGAGGATCAAGGTGAGCCATAATACAGTTCTTGATATATACCAGGACCGGTAATGAAACCATATCATCGTTACCGAAACCCACATCGAGTATGGGTTGGTTTGATTGGCAAGTGCTAATGATGTTTTGGGGTGAACGTGTATAGTCCAACTTCGAAGACTTTGAACTTTCCGATGCCGACTTTGAGGAGATCAACAAAGTTGGTTTGGCCAACCAAGTCCGATCTAATATCCCTTACGAGTACGGAACAAGGTGAGTATCTCGCCGATCGACTATAGAGACAATTACTGATCACTGTAATTTGCTATTATATAGCTGGCCCGTCGATATCTTCAGTACTCCCGAGGAGAAAGGTCAACCCAAGGCTTTCTAAGCGGTGCAGATCAGCAGCGGCAGTAATAAAGGTAGTGAAATGAGGATTAATGTAGAGTGATCATAAAAATGCTTTGCGCGTATGCATGGAAGATGATTGTATGCAATAACTTGACATGAGAGAAATTTCGTATGCAAAGGTCATGTCATCATCACTTGAATGCTCGGAAGTCGATTTTGGAGGTCCGTGCGCCACATGATCGGTTATCTCTGCCCCTCTCATTCCGCCAAAGAGGTCTGTGCGTGACCTCTCCGAGAGGTAGTTTCTCAGTCCTTATGCTAGGGTTAGAGCTTCTGACAGTGAGGAGAAATCCGAGTCGAAGCAATTGCTGATTGCAAAAAACAATCCTACCGTTGTATTGCGTCTTCACAGACCGATACACAATTTCTGGAAAACTTGAACAGTTCATGTTCATACGATAGATTATAAATTATATCTTTTTTGACGTTCGTTGTCGGGTTGTCGTATCTTTTTATCTCAGGTGTGGTCTGATGGAAATGATCCGCGCAAGGGATTTTTTTGTAAAGGGTATTTTGTGTTTGTGTGGAGGTTTGTGCGTTTTTTGTATCGTGGACCCTGAATTTGGATTAGAAATAAATTCCTAATGAATTTGTAATGAGCCTGATTGTGGTCAAGTGGCAAACCTGAACACGTTCTTGGTATAACCGGTGGATTACGTTGATCCCGCGTCATTAAACCATCTCTACCGTTCAGCCTTTGATGTTTTCGTTTTTCAATCTCAATCTCAATCTCCCCAATAATATTCTATACCATATCTGTTCTCTATCTCATACCTCAAGATAAATACCTCTGTCGACCACTCCAATTACCGTCCGTTCTGCGCCATCTTACTTCAGTATCCGCGACCAGCTATAGGATATTTACTACTGTAACAGACATGTCAGGCGCATCAGCCTCTTCTTCTTCTTCTTCCCGACGTCGTCCTTCCCTCCCATCAGATTCTAGCGAAACTATCGTATCAACCTTGGATAAACCTGCTCGAATCAGCTCGTCTGCTTTGACTAAACATGGAAAGTATGTAGTGCTGGGTGCATTGGGATGCTGGTATGTTGATTTGATAGGGAATATCAAAGGTGTATTGGATGAGGAAGGTGGTTGGGTCAGGTGAGTTGATGGTCTTGAATAAATTTGCCTTTTGTGTATCAATAAGAGAGGAAAGGACGCGACTGATAGGATCTATGGACTTGGATGGGATTGGTAGGAAGGTCATGATTGTCGGATTGATATCACATGGAGCTACTATCGTGAGTGCTTCATCCAGTAACAAATTTGTACGCTAACACATTAAACAATAGTTGATCTTCCTCTACCTCGTGTTGTTCCTACCATGGTTTAGAGGATACATCCCGAATGTAAGTCAACCGGGAGAAAAACTCCCATGCCATAATTGACATGGCATGGCTGTAAATGTAATGTAGTATCCGAAATGGCAATCTTCCGCTCGACTTTCGGTAATTGTACCACTCCTAACCACCGCGATCTTACTGGGCTGGACATCGATGGTCGTCTCCCTCTCGCAAGCTGGGAAGAGGAGCATACTGGAGTCTGCCGTGGATGCTGTCAAAGCTGTAGGAAATGCGAATCTTGAGCAGATGGAAGGTGGAAGAGGATTGGGAGTTGTGAAGTCGATGGCTGGCAGTGAGTCTTTTTTCTCCTTTATAATAACATCGATAGTGAGAGGTTTCCCTTGTTCTATCTGTCCGCCAGGATTAGGATGGAACAAATTGGAATTGATCTGCTGGAACATCTTTAAGTACATGAGCTGACCTTTGTATGCTTTGTTCTTTCGTAGCTACCGCTCTGTTCACTCTTACATTGGGTATACTGGGATTCATACCTGCCCCTTCTAATGTGCCTGTACGAGAGAAGAGGACGTAGATGTCTCAGTCAGCGAAGGGTTAATCGAGCGCTTTATTCAAGTATGCAGGTGTATTCATTCATGTTTGATCATATAGTATCCACATATATCCTTTTAATCAGAAGAATCGTTTCTGGATCTGACTTCATTTCATGTCTCATACTTCATACTTCATACCTCTATTTATTATGATACACCATGCATATACCATACCCCCTTGTCTTCTTTTGTGCGTGATCAAAATCTGCAAGTGTCCAAATCTTCATTGAGAATGTACAGCTTATTATGTGAGGATCCAAGAATGACGATGAGTTATTTAGTCTATACAAATTCAATACATTCGCAAATACTTGGCCGATCCAGAGTAATCTCGTCCAATAGTGTATATATACATTTTATCCAAGTTGCACAATCAAGACGAAAGCAAATCAAATATGGTCTTTTGTGTTTAGTCGACTTTTTCTTTATTGATGATATCATCAATATCTTTATCTTCCCTCTTATCGCTAAAAAACTCTTTCTTCAATTCTTTAACTATATCATTCTCTTCTATCATCCCTTTGATCCCTTCACCTTGACCTTGATCTGATGGTGCGTTGATTTCTTTATCTTCTTCCTTGGTTGATCTGGTATCTTCTTCCTTCAATTTGATACTCGAAGTAAAATCATCTTCTTCAACACCTTTCAAAACCTTATCTTCGTTTTTATCCAAACTCAATTCGTCTTTCAAGTCGTCCAATAACCCTTTCTCACTTTCTTTCACGTCACTAATCTCATCTTGAGATTTGTTATCGATCAATCCGATCTTAGTGGTAGATTCATCAACACCCAATTCACCCATTAATTTATCTAAATCTTCATTGGTCATTTCCCTCATCAATTTCTCCAATTCAACTTCCTGAATGGATTTTTGACTTGGTAATTCCCCTTGACCACCGTCAGCTCCACCGCCGGTGCTACCTCCAGGGTGAGACAAGTCGAGATCTTGTTTTAGGAATGATTCGAGAGTTTGAGTTTCAACGGCATCTTCGAAATCTTCCATTGTCTTAGACCCCACACCGAGTATCAGCACAACCATTTCCATCCGTATGAGGTGTGATAGAGTGTATGTATAATGTAGAGCATATAGGAGATTGATCGTTCGTTTGTACTTACTCCGACCCATTCTCCACCTACGAGATATCCTGGTAGACCTACTACCATACCGGGTGGTTTGGATCTCTGCCATTTCTTTTTGGCTTCTTCGTCCATCACTAGGTCGTATTCCTAAGCATGACTTAAGAAATCAGCTCGAAGTATCATTGACAAGTATAACAGCTGATATGATGGTTGACCCACTTCATAAGGTATTTCAAGACCTTTCAACGACCTGTTCATGGTCAGATCGTGTGTCAGATCCCGTGGCAATAATATCTCGAGATAACGCTTCATCATCCAGTCAACTGATGGTGACATTACTTACCTTCTCAATAGGTCGATATGCTTCCTCACTTTCGGTGCGGACGTGAGGCTTGTCACCTATTAGCCAGAGACGAGCTCAGTACCGCTTTTAGCTGATAAGCAAGTGTGAAAAGATCTTGACTCACGTAAATGGTGACTAAAGGAGGAGCCATGTTGAAGGACAATTACAGCCAAATCAATCTAAAATAGGTGACAGGCGACGGTGAGCTCGCTATGATATAGAATGATAGAGCAGTGACATGGAGTTGAGCAAGCTCGAGATGCAGTTGCACTTACATATACACCTACCTAGCGACCTTACGGCACGGTGATCACCCAACAGCAGGTGAGATTGTGGAGACTCCGCGTTTATCACGGTATCCATCCACGTGTAAGACGTCATCAACCGTCCTTTGTGTGTGTGTGCGGAGGTCAATGCTGAATTCTGAATGATTCGTGTCGCATGTCTCAGATCATTTTAGCTGGCTTATTCTCATCATTTCCTCTAAGTGTACTCATCTCTCGAACCCAACTTGGGGCCTGGTCGCCAACAGACAAGATGATAACGACATCGACTGCGCTGACTGTCGCCAAGGTGAGTACAGATACCAATCAGCTTTCTCTTGTGGCCCTTGGTGCAACGGTTTACCAGCTGATGATATTGACTTTGCAGTACCTCTTCGGAGCATCTGTAGCAGCTACAACATTAGCTGCAGGAGGATTATGGTTCTTCCAGAGACATCTCATATACCCATCTTATGTTCCTGAGGGTTCAAGGAAACGTGAGTATATCTTTACTCTTTCACGGCTGAGGGTACGCATGGACTGACATTGATGATATACGAACAGTTGTGCCTCGACCTATCGAACTGGGAATGCCTTATGAAGATATCACCCTGACTACTCGAGATAAAGTCAAGATCAAAGCTTATGTGATACCTGCTCGGAGGAACCCTGTAGTCGCGGATCAGTTGAGGAGTCTGAATCATAAGCAGAGGATGGACTTGGGCGAGAAAGAGATGGAGAAGTGGTTAGAGGAGATGGGTGATGAGAAAGCTATCGAGGTGAGTGAATGGTAGCAGCTGTTTTGATCCCTCCGCAGAAGACTCGGACACAGTCAGCTGATATGTTATGTGAGATGAGTAGTACGCTAAGAGTAGACCGACAGTGGTTTTCTTTCATGCTAATGCGGGTGAGCCTTATTAATTTAGATGTTTCGGCGTGTTACTGGAACATCCTGACGGACTGTATGTAATCAGGCAACATGGGTCACCGAGTACCGTTAGCAAGGAAATTCAATGTCGAACATGGATGTAATGTGTTCATGTTATCCTATCGAGGGTAGGTTGCAGCTCTTGTTTTTTCGTTCATCATACGATACGAAGCTGACCCAGTGTACGAAACAGGTATGGTTCATCGGAGGGAAAACCATCAGAGCATGGTAAGTCAGCCGGATGCTGATCGGACTCAGATCTAGCTAACAGATATGACGATAGGTATACGTATAGATATTGAAGTGGGTCGACGGTGATCCTATATACATCTACGTTGATCTCTTTCTTACTGATGTTTCACATTCGCCAGACCGCCATGGATTATACCAAGTCGCATCCCATATTAGGTGAAACAAAGATAGTGGTCAGTAAGCTCACCTACGCTAACAATCAACTAAACTGAATGTTGTCGATCTTCCTATAGCTTTACGGTCAATCCCTCGGAGGTGCATCGTGTCTCTACGCGGGAAGTCGATATCGTGATCTGGTAAGTATAGCTATCCAGCAGTCATCCATCACAGCACAATGAGATCTAGCTAAACTCACATCTATGTGATATCATTCAGGTATCGGGCATAATCCTCGAAAACACCTTCCTCTCACTTCCCTCGTTGATACCCTTAGTATTACCTCAACTACCCAAATTCCTGTTACCCATATTATTGACCGAACATTGGGATGCCCATCATACCATCCCCCTCATCCCCTCTACCACACCGGTACTCATGATCGCAGGCAGGAACGATGACTTGGTGAAACCTCCTCAGATGATCGCTTTGAGACATCTTCGAGCATCTGCGGGAGGTAGTCTGAAGTGGAAAGAGTTGAATGGAGGACATAATGATACGTGTCTCCAACCTGAGTATTGGAGCATAATAGGTGATTGGCTCAAAGAGGAGATCGGGAATAATCCGTTGTCGAGCGAAATCCGTATCAATACAAATGAGAAAAAGGAAGAAGAGGAGGAGAGTGAAAGTAGTAGTAATAGTGATGATTATCAGAAAGTAACGAAGGAAGAAGTATTGGAAGCTAAGAAGGAGTTGTGAGGTGATTGTAATATACTAACATCTATGCAAATCATGCCAATCTGAACATGTGAAGATGAATATTCTAATAATAATATCCGAATAACACGATTCATGGAAATGGTATTAAATTACACTATGAACTTATGAACACCATAATCTGACTTCACCATCCGCACCACTACTTACCAACCAGGGTTTCCCACTTACCCAGCTCAAGTCCAGCACTCCAATTCCATCGGTGATTTTGTGACCTCTCAGGATCTTGAGAGGCACTATCAATGGGTTTTGCATGAGGTCTTGGTAGATCGTACAATGGAAGATATGGATGGTACCGTCATCTGAAGCTGAAGCGAAGAGAGGTAATGTCGGGTGGTAGACTACGGATCGAAGAGCTTTGGTGTGATATCTGCGAATAATTGTAGAGTTAGTCTCACATTTTGATTGGTTCAATGGATCTTCTCATTCGTAAACAAAGGTCGAAAGCGCGGACTCACCTTAAAGTCTTATACGGTTTATTACTCAAATCCAAATCGAACCAAGCCAATTTCTTATCATACGATCCAATGATCAAATTATCACCTCTGGGATGTAGATCCAAGGATGATATCCATTTTACACCCGATTGTAAAGTTCGGACGAGCGTCTGAGACGAAAGGTCATATTGTCGAATATAACGTTGAGTGGCAACGAAGAAATGAGGTTTGGAAGGGTGGAAAATAACTTTTTGAACTTGGCCTGGTAACTTCTTGAATGGCGATTGAGTGGAGTGTTTGGATAATTGATGGATCAATACGGATTTGTTGGAGGCTATGAGTGGATCGAAAAAGAGATTTATCATCAGCATCAGATTTATTCTCTTCTTCTAATTGTCTTTAGTTGAAAGTTGCACTCACCATCACTCGCGACCGTAGCGAAATAATCACCTTTCCTATGCCAGCTGACCTGTTTCGGTGTACCTGGCACTTCCACGTAAACCAACACTCCTCTTTCTCTTTCACTCTCGTTCGGTCTAACCCATTTGATCGATTCTACACCCTTGATATCCTTCCCGGCACCAATCTTGGTAGTCGCAGCACTACTTGCGAAAGCGGTATTGGCATGTGTGAGGGTGTTGGCAGCTACTGAGGGAGATACCAAAGCTAGTGGGGATAAAACAGCTATTTTTCCAGATACTAACGCAATCAAAAGACATTCATCTTTATAAGGCGAGAAAGACAAATGTTGAATTGCGCCAGATTTCAAGTTCCATTTCCAAACTTCCCTACCATTACCTAAATCCCATACTCTGACTATTCCATCCTCAGATCCAGTAGCTACCCAAAGTCCATCCGGTGAAGTAGATACTGATCGTACTCTAGAACTTTCAGGATGTCTATAAACCACCGAAGTCGAAATGGGGAACGGCTTGAGTTCTTTAGGAGCAGGTAATTTAGGTATCAAACTTTCAGGATCAATATTGAATTTGACCTTTCTCGTACGAGGTGCCAAATAAAGATCTAAACATCTTTCGAACCTTTCTTGAACGAGGTTTTTGTATCCTGGTACTAATCTTAAGGAATCATATTTGGCAGGTAAGAAATCGATCTTTCGATCTTCTTTATCTGTTTCTTCCCATTCTTTCTTCTCTTCCTCTGTTAACAGGTATTCCTCAGGTGGGTTGTACGATTCGATAGTTTTTGGAGGAGGAAGTTGGGGGGCGGGCATGTACATTGCGTGTTGTAAGTTGGATTGATCAGATTCTGACCATATAGCATATACTGTAGGTTTAGCTGCTGAAGGTTTGTTAGGGATGATTCGACCTTCTCTAATAGCTTTGACGATTTTCATTATCTGTCATACAGATTGTCAGCTACATGTTCCACTGTAGCAAGGATTGGGCTGATCCTCATTGTGCACTCACCTTTTTATGCTCCCATTTGGAGGGCACGAATCTCCTCTTAGGCTCTGGAGCAGCACTCAGCGGCATGACTCGTTCATTACCTTCACCAGTGAACCATTCGATCGTAGGTTGGTACGGATCATAATCGGCATCAGGGTTCTCGGCTCTCTCTAATCTTCTAATGATATCTAATTCTTTGTCTGTCAACTGAACGGATTGTTGTAATAGTTTATCTTCGGCTGATGTCCATGCAGCAGGGTCTTCAGTGTTGGATAAGAATTTGTCCAACTCGTCACCTTGAGCGGGTCTGAAGATCTTTCGACCATTCACGTCGTACCCTATATGAGGTAGATCATCGTACCATTCCATAGGGATGTTTCCGACTGTGTTTGGGTTCTACCAATCGTACCGCCAGTATCAGCTCATACCCTGCAATGAGAAGATAGATACGCATACATAATCAAAAAGAGAGGTGAAACTTACATCTTCGGTTGAACTTTCACTTCCGTAACCAGCTTCATAATCATCATATTCCCTCTTATAACCCCCCTCAACGAGTTTACTAGGTACCAATCTCCCTACTCCTTCCTTCGCTCTTGAGATCTTGGCATCGGTACCTAGCGAATCATCAGGTTTGATCGAATTCTTCGCTATCATCTTTGACAATTTCTCATCCGTTGATAATTCTTTATGCGATGATGATGGTGATGTGATTGGCGAATAATCTTCTTGATCGTCGTCCTCGTCGGCTTCACCATACATAGCTTCGATATCTGATGAATTGTATCCTGATTCCGATCCACTCTCTTCGTCGTCTAACTCCTCTTCCTCTTCCTGCGTTTCATCGTCTCCATCTTGTTCATTATCATCCTCAATCTCACTATCAAATTCTGGAAATGCTTCTTCATCCACCTCTTCGTCTTCCTCTTCGGCATCTTCATCATCACTCATATCTATTCCACTTCCCGCAGCGCCGAATTCTTCATCATCTTCATCTTCAGATACTTCTTGAACAGCTCTCTTCTTGTTTCTGATAGTCGACGGACCAGCGATACCGTTGGATTTTACCGGTCTCGATATGGAGCTAGAAGCTGCTCTTGAGCTACTGGCAGTAGCGTTCCGAGGTGCCATCTCTAGTCCAATGCAGCAAAGCTATATATGTGAACGGATTTTATAGGTATCAATTGTAAACGCAGATAGTTCTTGGACGTGAACGCCAAAATTCAAAAAAACCTTTGGCGAGATTCAACAGACCTCCACCCTCATGTGACTGGGATAAAATGCGGTAAATTGAAACCTAAAGATATTATTCCCTTAGCTTGTACTCATCCGGTTAAACGGTTCAATAAGCTGGCCCAAGTTTGAAGCTGAAGCTGAGATCAGCTCATAGCTCATCCAGTCACTGGATATATGGAGGATGATCATGTTAACAAATGGTCTTGATCTCGACTACGATCTCGGTAGTCTGCCAAGGCTGCTGCTTGAAGAGAATGGTCATATCGTGCCCAGCGGTTACCGCGGTCTCCTCGTTCTTCGTCAGGATTGAATGACCATATCGAATGGTGGATTATGACTGGCGGATGGGTTGTCAAGTACAAGTGAAACCACCATCCTTTGGCTTACTTACCATCATTGATTCCCTACTAATCACTCATCCACGTACTCAACATATATATATACTGATGAAAGAAATGATCTTGACAATCATCTTTCTCTTCGTATTATCTAATACTATCCCTCATGCGCAATGTCCTCAGCCAACCAGAAATTCACCTGTGGATTCTGGAACTGTACGAGAGGGTTCGATAGATGGTCAAGACTCGAAAAACATTTCAGAGATCATAGTGAGCTGTTCGATTTTGACTTGGATGATGATCAGCTCACATTATTTATGATATAGTCAACAACAACGTTCGATATAGTCGTCCTCAAAACCCCGCCATCTCTACCTCGTCTGCCCCTCAAGTCCGCCGAAGGAGAAACAGGTCCACTCCAAGACGAAGAAATAAGAAGAATCGGACGTAGGTATCAGCTGCATTTTGTGTACATGGCGCAACAACGATTAAGCTGACGTGATGTCTCTTATCAGCTTGAACGATCGAGATCATATTCCTTCTATCACTTGTGCGCGCAACATCAACCCAATGACAATCGATATTCGTACCCCATCGCTTTCACCTGATACGCCATCCGAAGCTGAAAGCGAGATGGAAGTGGATATCGTCGAACCAGTCCAAGAGGCTGAGACACCACCTACTACTACACCAAGTAAAAGGGGACCAAGATGGGCTGTCGCTCCACCTTCGCCTACGCCACCTTCCGTCGAAGAACAGGATGAAATCATGCAACAAGACGATACGGATACTAATGGTGCGGGTGGTCCGATCTTAAAGGATGAGATCAATCATTCGGATGATGGTGATATCGACCAAGCTGAAGAGACGATCGGCAGTCCTATCCCATCTGCACTCGAACCACATCGACTCGATCCACGACTTGATGGTGACGAAGTCATCGAATCTCCCATTGCTCGACTTGGCACAGCTACACCTCGAGCCCATCGATCTCATTCCCAGGACTCTGCCATCATCATCACTCCTCGACCTCGATTCAGGAACAAAATCAAGGATAGTGCCCGCAGAACCCCCGACAATATCGAAGTTGACGAGATACCTATCATACCTACACCTAATTCACTCGATCCGTTCATCAGAGATGCGATGAAGTCCATTGGACCACGAAGAGGAAGGAGTGAAACTCCTTGTCCCATGCCTGTTGCGGGAAATCCGGTACATTTTCAAAGCTACGACTTGACTTTGTCCGGAGGATCAGTCCCAGCTCCTCAGGCTCTTCCAAAGACCACCAGCTTGCCTGTCAGCGACTCTGTAAACCAAACTTCTGGCGATAATGGTTATCCATCAACGCCGAATCCCACTCTGACACCATCTTCACCAAGCCAATCCACCGCTCCCAACAGTCCAAACGTCATCGTCTCAACTGAATCATTTGTCGAAAAGTTAAAGCAAATATCCAACGGACCATCAGACAATCAACTCCTCACGCAATTGCCCTTCTCACGCCAATCTTCTAGTGACGCGATGGTCAATGGCTCGCCTCTTGCCGATGCGAAATCGACTGTAAAGAGAGTGGTCCATCTCTTTGAAGATATCAATGACAATGAGAGAAGGAATAGAGCAAAGATGGCTGAATTGGGTATTTTGATTGATACTTTAGGAAAATTACATGGTGTTGATCTTTAGTGAAACGTAGTATAAGTTGGGTTTAGTAGACATTAGACCAAGAGAAAGGATCAGATTGATGGGACTTGCCAGAAGCCTTTTCTATATTATATACTATGATATCGGAAAATATCCCGTGACTGTAAAATAATTCATATGATATGCAATATCTTGCTCACAGGCGACAACGGTGCTCTTTCCCTGTGCTGATTTGAGTTACGATGATAAGCAAATCATGTCAATCATCGTGAGGACTGTATTGTAGTATACGACGACTGCCCATGCTGACTCGTCCCGTGTGATTGATACATGCTGGCTTACTATATGATCCGTTTATTATTCAGTCGAGGTACATGTCACTTTACCCTCATCCACTGAAAGCCTAATAACATCCATCTATCCGAGTCTCAATCCCAGTACTAACCCAGCAAGGAAAGATGCTCGTTCTATTCAAAAGCACCAATATCAGCTCATAGCTCCCATAAACTCCGGTCCATTCGTCCGGTATGCATGCAGCTGGTATGGAAAACTCGAGACTCACGTTGAAAATTGGACGTCAAGAAATCGACAATCCTACTATAAACCCCACCGACCGTAGGACCTTTATATCCGCCTGTAGAAGTCTTCGATCCGAATGTTGAATCATATCGCCCACCAAGTTTGGCCCAATCAACATGTATATACGATTTACTCGATAGGTACTATTTCATCTCGTTGTTAGCTTGATTCCGAGTCCATGGTAAGAAGAGGAGAGACGACTTACTTGGAGTAAAATGAATACACCACCTAGCAGAAATGCAATAGCCCTTGCACCTTTCTTGATGAATACACCTGAACAGATCCCACACACCGCCCCGAACGATAACTCATAGACACTAAGGATGCTTCCAGGTTGAGGATCATCGGGTAAAGGTGATGTCCTTCCTGATGAAGGAGGGGTCAATACAGATTCGCATCGGACTTGTCTGTTCGGTAATGTTAGAGATAAAGAGGTGAAAGCCACTGCTGCTCCGATACCCAGCGAAAAAGGTGAGATCCGCTTGGGTGCTGGATGGGATCTAGCTAAGGATATGACACGAGATTGGTTTTGCTGGAATCGAAGGAATGCAGGTGGGGGATGGAATGATCGGAGATTCGATCTCAAGGTTGAAGTCGCCGTTGGAGATGGTCTGGCGTGAAGGAGAGCTGGAAGGAAGGAGGTTGTGAATGACATTTTGGTTGATGTCACAGGCAAGACGATCTGATCCTCAGTCGATACAAGGAATAATCGAGAGAACCATCCAAACCAATCGAAGAGGTAAACAGGTCAACCCTACAACTTAACCGTACAACTGCGTCATGTCATCGATCGATAGTCATCCGCTCGCAACGGACATCACCGCTTTACGGAGATGAAACCAGATGTCCGTGATCAATATTGACAAAAAGTTCAAAAGTGGACCAAGTCCATTCGAATGAAAATGGGTTACTAAGCAGGTTTCAACGAATAACACTATATCGAAATCAATCACAGAACAGCTGGAGACCATCAGAATGAGCTCCGTGGAATGGCCGATACTCCGAGGAGAAGACCCCTCGTCCGAAGCCGGTCCATCGAGGATTCAAGAACTTGCCAGTCAGCTAGTTGAAGCTGATTTCAAGGCTATTCTCTCAAGCTCAGAAGCCAAATCGATACTATCCGAACAGACATCTCTGGAAGGCTTGAACATCTCCTCATCTTCGACATCTCAGAAAGAAGATTCTCTCCTCATTCGCTTGATTGTATCCATCGCTTTACTTCATTCGTTCGTACAGGCCAACTGGACTGGACCCAATCTCACTTTCACCCCTCTCGATATCCTTCCTTCAACTACCTCCACCAACGAAGATCTCAATGCTGCCGCTCTACCATTATTGACACTACAGGGTGAACCGTCTTATCATCTATCTTCTCAACCTGTCTTATTCTTACTTGCCAGACGACTACTATTCTCTCTACCATCAACAACCTTACCGACTCTACCTTTGTGGTTCCTCCGACTGCACCTCGTCCATCTTTCTTTACTGGACGAACCTGTCCCCTTACCTGAATCAGAACTCTTAGCAGTCCAATCACTCTTGGAAGATCCAGCGGTATTATCAGACCAAGATTTAAAAGCTACTATTGAATTGGAGATTGGGTTGTACCACCATGCATTGGGTCAAGACAAACAGGCAAATCAATCTTTCTTATCTGCTGCGAAAGCCAGTGGACTAGAATTCGAACTGAGCGGTGCGTTGGGAAAGAGAACGAAATATCAAGTGAATGCTTTAAGTCAACTTGTCTTACTCGCCGAATCTAGGAAAAGAGAGGGTGATGAAGAGGTCACTTCAAATGGGGAAACTACGATAAAAGGGGATGAGAAAAAAGATACAAGTTTACCTGAAAGTATAGCATTGAACGATGATACTTTATTAGAAGAAACTGAATTCACCAGAATCACCTCTTCCTCTTCTTCCTCTGGAACTACATCGAAATTATCACATCTTGATCCATCAAACCAACCTGCCCTACATCCATTGGATCAAGCATTATTACTTTCCCTCTGTTTATCCCAACATAACAATTCACCTTCATCCGGATTGACCGCCAATCAAATGATGCCTTTCCTCGCTCGAGTAATCTCCCATCCTAGGAATTGGTCTATACATACCACCGGTTTACTCCTCAGATCAAGATTGGAAGCTAGTCGATCGAGAACCGTCGAGAGATCTACATTACAATTACTAGCTTTGATCGAACAGATGCCTACTTCCGATTCGTCGACTAAAGAACGATTGAGGTATTTCCATCAATTGCCATTACCATCCAAATGGGAGATGGAGAGAGAATTAGCCAAGAGGTATTTGACCATCGGTGTAGTGAGAAGTGCTTTGGAGATATTCGATAAATTGGAGATGTTTGAGGATTCCGTCTCGTGTCTTCAGAGATTAGATAAAGAGGAAGAAGCTATTAAATTAGTTGAAGATCTGTTAAAAGGCAAAAAGACAGAATCGGACGTGGTGACTTCATTGAAAAAAGAGAACTTATCGGAAAAGAGGAAAAACAATTTAACAAAAGAGAGAAAAGCCAAATTATATTGCTTGTTGGGTGATCTGGCTCTAAGTTCAGAAGAATCAATCAAAGATCCTACAAAGGCTAAACAAGTTGCTATTGATTATTACGAAAAGGCATGGCAAGTTTCTGAAAATACTTCATCGAGATCTATGAGATCCCTAGGAACGATTTACGTTGGGTCAAACGATTATGAAAAATCCATTGAATGTTTCAAGAATTCATTACAGATTAATCCACTTTATGCAAGAGCGTGGTTCACTTTAGGTGTATGTTATGTGAAACTTGAACGATGGACCGAAGCGAAAGATGCGTTTAGAAGACAGGTGGGAGTTGAGGAGGACGATGCGGAGGGTTGGAATAATTTGGCGGCTGTTTATTTGAGATTGGGCGAGGAAGGGTTAAAAGATGGTGAGGTGAGTGAAAAACAACCGCATATCACTTGAATCGGATGTCGCTTGAATAACTTGGTACGATACTGAATACTGATTCTCATGATTGTTAGAACCCCCCACCCGTCTCATACGAGAACAAACACCTAGCCTGGCGAGCCCTCCGCCAAGGACTCCGTTTCGCCTATGCCAACTGGCGAATGTGGCAGAACTACATGATTGTCTCTATCGACGTTGGTGAACTATCCGAAGCTGCCAGAGCGATGACACGTGTAGTCGAAGAATTATCAAACAAAGATCCGGTGTTGGCTGTAGATCCAGATGTATTAGACAAACTTGTCGATTCAGTTACAAGAGATGATTATTCATTATTGAAAGAAGGTAATGTTGTACCTAAAACTTCAAACGAGGGGTTCGGTCTATTACCTATTGTAGAAAGGTTATTCGACCATACGATCTTACCTAGAATATCGGATTCACCAAGGATATGGAAGACTCACGCAAGGTTAGAAAGATGGAAAGAAAATTGGCAGAACGCTTTGGAGGATTATCTCAAGGCATATAGATGTTCGATCGTATCTGATGAGAGTGTAGAAAGGGATTTGGAAAAATGGAAAGAAGCTGTGAACGAAATTGAAATTCTAGTAGCTACGATGTCACAATTGGGTCCAAAGGCGAAGACTCAACAGGAAGAAGCAGGAGAAACGAAAAAGAAGGGCGATTGGAAATTCCAAGCTAGAGGGATTGTAAGGACTTTTATGGGTAGGACGAGAGATGCGTGAGTGATTGAGCAGCGATGATTGATAGATACGGAGTTGATGGCTGATGAGGTGCATTTATGGACTTACAGGTTCGAAGATCAACCTGATTGGCAGAGATTACAGGACTTACTTGATGATTTGAAAAGATCAGATTAGGTGCTATGCAGCTGAGTATGACACGCCTTGTATATGCATACATAGCATCGTGATGCATCTCTGCAGAATCCATTGTCTGATAATGTAAATAATGCATATGATATATATATTCCACAGATCTATAGTTGAAAATACTGCACACAAAGGTAGAAGATGATAAATATCCAAAAAAGGGGAAAGCGTGATGATATTCAAATCGTGTCGACCAAATTTGTTGTTTTCTTGATTATCTATAAGGGATCGTTGTTGATTTTGGAGATCCAGGTGTTATCCATAATCTTAGAACCTTAGATCTTACTAAAATTCTGAGTCGATAGATAATCTAATCTTGCCAAAAGTCGATCCCAATCAGCGATTTCGAGAAGACTCCAGTCATATTCTAAAACCCATCCTCCCTCGTCTATCCCAAGACTCCTATCTAATGTTCCAATTCTATATATTTTCTACTCGAAACCGAATGTCCATTCATTCTGAGATCTAAGCCGTACAAGTCAATTTTGCATTCTCCACCAGAGCCAGACCCGCACCCAAGGCCCAACCCAACTCTACTCCCTTCAACTTCTTCTCTACCATCAATTGTCTTTCTGGTGAAAGCTCGTACCCCAATCCAAGAAGGGCATTCATGAACGTCAGATCGAGGCAGTATTCAGGTCGATCTTCCAATTCTGCCATTGCGGTGGGGTTGTTACCGAATCGTTTTTTCCATGTTTCAGGACCCGCACAGACGTCTTTGGCCAAGGTGGTTAGATCCGATATGGTCAATAAGGAATTGGAAAGTAAAGGTTTGATTCGATCGGTAAAGTACGAAAGAGCCAGGAGTTGACCTCGGGGGAAAGTATCGAGTAAAGAGGGTTGGTAGACACCGTTGAATGAACATGGTTTGACTTCGCAGATTCTAAGGGATAGTAATGGGGTGTTCAGCAAGGGTATGGCATGTATCGATGTCGTGCAGCAACTTCATATAATCAAGTGAGACTTTACTCACGCGTCTTTGGCCATAACCAACTCTACAACCCTATTACAAGCTTCGAATCCTCCGTTGGCCCCGTGCATAGTAACATTAACAGGTTGTCTTCCCGGAGGGTCCAATTCGACTCTTCTGCTCATCCCCTTTGACAAACAAGGATTGGGCACCTGCGTTCCTTCATCAAGTTCATCCCAATGTACTTGACCCTGTCCGAAAGACCAAGTGAATGCCACAAGGTTATGTACCGACCTCCTCGCTCTCATAAGTCCATAACCAAGATAAGAATGTTGATAGAGTGTGAAATCTTTTCCACCAAAAGTAAGTTGATATTTATGTTCACCTTCTACTAAAGCTTGGTTCGTATCTGCTGGGAATTTCGGTTCGAATACAATCTGCGTGGATGCTCCTCCTAAGTCCATCACTGCGAGAGTATCCTCATCTGGACTAACACCTTCACCAATTTTACCTAAGAGGTAATTGGCCGTAATCCACGCGTAGACACCTTCATCTTTCCCATCCATGATTTCAACCGATTTCTCACCGTTGACTACAAATTCGAAATTGGTTTCTAGCCTATTTCTAACTTCGTCCAATATCGCATTAGATTCCTGAGTACCTAATAATCTCAAACCCGCGGTAGCTTTTACCTCTACAGGAGAACATTTCCATAATTCCTTTGGTACCACTCGATGAGCTTCTTCCAATAATGGATCCAAGGACGCAGCGGCAGCGGTGGGATCTCGGGCATAGGCTGATAATCCAGGATTAAGCATTTTGAAAGTTTCGTATTCCAGTTGAGGGGATGGCCCACAGTTGTTGAACTTATATACGTGTATTCTGGATCCAGTAGATCCAGCATCGATAGTAAGAGCGTATTGGACCAAGGGTTTTTCATCTGAATGAGGCTTGGTACAGGCGGTAGTACCAGATGGATTGGGATCATCCTCGAAAGATGCTGGGAAACCAGTCGATTCGTCATCGGCATCGGAATCAGTGATCTCGGTGAAATCTTCTGAAGCGTGCGATGCACCCTGAGCCTCGGACGTGTTAGGATCATGAGGTGATGAAGAAGGTTTATCAATCGCTTCAGCAACATCTTCATCTAATTCATCATCTGATGCAGGTGGTTTGGTATGTCCGATAGGTAAAGCGTGGAAAGTTGGTTCTTCAACATCATCATCGTCGTTATCTTGATGTTCAGATTGAGGTTTGGCGATATCGGAATCGAGGGGACGGAAAGGTGGTGAAGAGTAATCTACACCATCTCCTGAGACTATATCATCGTCCAATGCAGGTGTGTAGGTATCTACGTTGTAAAATGGAATGATCAGCTGATGTGAGATAATTATCCAGCAAAAGGAACAAAGGAAATTAAGATCCGTCAAGACTCACTCTCATCATCCCATACTATACTTTTATCCCTTGATCCAAATTGACTATAACCCAATGCGAGAAGTACCAAGACAGCCGTACCGATCAATGCATACCTCTTCCAAGAAGCCATACTCCCTCCTGCTCGTTTCCTATGAGCCGTCGACCCAGACCCATTGGAAGAAGAAGTGGGAAGAGGTGTATATTTGCGCGAGGAGAACATCCTGGGCGCTGTCGATATCTTTGGTGATGCGGGCGTTTTGGATAGTTTACTTTCTGCTGGTTGATCTAATGATGAGTGAGTATGTGGATGTCGTTGACGAAGAGTAGATTGAGATAGAGAATCTGAAGAAGGGGTGGCGATGATTGAGTTTGACGAGTCGGTAGAAGTGGTCGAAAGAGTGTCGTCTATATCGATATCGTTTGCCAGTGATCTCCGTGTGGTTGAAACCATGCACACGATAGTATGATGAAACTGATTTGAAAGGAGATGATAGTATCTGGTCAACAGACAGAATGAAGTTGCTAGGCAGTATGGGAAAAATGAAAAATGTTGCAAAACTAGAGACGTGTCTGTGTCTGCGCGTGGATGGGTTGATGGGAATGGGACCGAATAACGTTCAGGATATACAGGATACAACTGATAAAGGAACAAGAGTCTAACTCTGCTTCTACCAGTTACTTCACTTCTACACAGTCGTGCGAGAGTAGTATTCGGAATCTGTGCAGGTGTTCACTTGACTGATAATAGCTTATCTGAGACAAAAGATGTTCATGCATTGCATTTGCATGTCAGAGACAACCACCAACGCCAAAAGTTACGTGAAGATAGTCTGAACAGGTCACAGTGGATTTTACCCTGAATATGCGAAAGGTTAAATTCAATTTCCGGTATTGGAAACTGGCACTTGAGATAGATGGGTGAAGCAGAAACAACATTTTCATTTCTTTCGTATACTGATCTTATACGATTATTGATTGAGAAAGAGAAAAACGATGATGAGATAGACTGATCTGAGTATATATATGGACATCAAGAAGAAAAGGAAAAGAAGGAAAACATGATCAATTCTAAAATGACACACATCCCCAAAATCTGAAATCATTCGAACACAACTAACAAGTACATTACTCGTAAGAAGTTGGCACATCAGTCAATTCTTCACCTAGATAACCATCGTCTTCTATGGGGTAATCTGCATCTCCCAGTAATTCTTCATTAGCAGGTTTGACATCGTTAGTGGAAGGGATGGGCTCTTTGGGTGTTTGGTTGGAATCAACCCGGTGATTGTTGGGTCTACCACCTGGCGTTTGACTATATCATTCACATCAGCATAGAGAACTGATGGACGAAGACTAAGTAATTCTAATCGAACTCACTGAGACGCTCTGGGAGGGTTGGCACATCTATCTTTACCGTAAGAGATACGCAGAGTAGCATATTCAGGTTTGAGCTTGATACCTTCAATCGCTTTTTGCGCACTTTGGATGGAAGTGCTGAACGGACGTATCGTGATCAGCTGTGGTCCCTTCCCCGCGATTGTTTTGCCAGCTGATCTCCACTTACAAGTTGACAAATCCAGCACCTTTCTCTTGCAAGAAGTTGATCATATCGATTTCTGCACAATACGAATATCAGTCAAGGGTCTGTACTGTTCGCTTGAGAGCGAACCTGACTCACCACCGAACTCTCCAAAGTCCTGACGTAATTTCTCTTCGCTGAACAAGGTGAAATCGGCGATCTGACCGATATAGACATTCCTACTCGCTCCAGATTGGATAGCTTGGAGTAAAGAGGCAGGTAGAGGTCCAGATGCTTTACCCCATCCTACTTTCAATCGTCGAGAATTGATTAAGAGTCCGACCGAATGAGCATGTTGGAAGAATTGCATGGCAGCTGCTGGATCAACGAATGTTATGAACTATCCGTATCAGGTGCTGGTCAGCTATATACCAAACGAAAACATGGTCTTCAACTCACAGCAATGTGTTTCTCAGTGAGATATCTGATCTGTTGTACCATTCCTCCTCGGATGTTATTACATAGTTCTTCGACCGTCGTGTCAGGGTGTATATTACCAAGGTAGACAGTTCGATTACCAACTTGATTAGCGCCATTGCTATCCATGAAGCCGGAATTACCCGCAGAGGGAAATCCATTACCGAAGAGAGGGGAACCGAAACCTGCTGAAGCGGGTGTACCAAATCCACCAAATCCAGCTGTCATAGGAGAGAAAGAGGAAAATGGAGTTCCGGGCATTTGAGCATGTTGGGAAGCGACGGCGGTCATAGCTTGCGTTTGAGCTTGTCGGACGGCATCTTGTTGAGCTTTTGGCACATATGCACATCGGTCCTGTATGACTACATCAGCTGATAGTCTAGATTGGATCGACAAAAATGCAGCTAACCTTTCCATAATTGACTCGTTTGCCTTCCCACCCAGGTTCACCAGGTAGTTGGTTAACAACCTTGATAGCAGTCCCAATGCTCAGGAAATGGATGAATCCAATGTTCTTATCTCTGACAATCTTGACTTGGTCGATGGGACCGAATCTACTGAGTTCATTCCTCAATTGTTGTTCGTTCATCTCGGGATCGAGATTACCAACAAAGACATTCCTCGTAGCTTGACTGTTGGCCACAGCAGCTTGGACGTTGGGATGAACGACGGAAGGTTTACCCCATCCGATCTTCAATTCTTGTCCGTGAAGAGCCAGCTTCTTGACTGAAGCATCGGCGTGGAAGGCAGCAGCGGTTGAACCGTCGAGGAAAGAGATGAACACACATGATTTTTCAGGTAATAATCGGACGGTCTCGATCGGTCCGAATCGAACCAGATTGAGGAGTTCGTCAACGGAAGCCTCTACAAGGAACATCAGGTTCGAGATTACCTCCTACGAATATGAATCTGATGCACGGCGTGTACTCACCAGATGGAAGATTGCCGACATAGACGGTTCGACCAGTCGTATTTCCAGCAGCGGCGGCCGCGGCAGCAGCAGCAGCAGGACCGTAATTACCAGTCATCGTGTTAGGGTTCATCGATGGAGAGACGATTGGTGATCCAGCATAATTTTGCTATGTGCGTATGACCGTCAGCTTAGGCGTATTTCACTTCGGACGCTCTACCGACAACTGACCATGTTCAAGGGGAATCCGCCCATACCAAATCCACCCATACCCATCATACCATTCAACCCATTCATCATAAACGGAGTACTTTGCAGACCGTTTCCGGTGGCCGAACCAGGTTGACCTATACCAGGGGTTTGTTGTGGGGTCTGGTTGAGAGGTCCACCAAGGTTAAGCGGGGTACCGGTAAATCCGTTATTTGATCCAGCATTGAACCCAGGAGTGAAAGGTTTGTTTCCACCAAGATTGGTTGGTCCACCTGGAGTAGCTATTGCAGCGTTGTTCTGGATGGAAGCATCGTATCTCGCCTTTTTAGGTGGGAAACTATCAAAGTTGGAAGATGAGGAATCTATTTGAGGTTGCATCCCGTTCATAGGATTAACAGGTAAAGTAGATGTGTCAAAGGGACGCTAGAAAATCCAACATTCATTAGCTTATTGATACACTCGTGACCAAAGGACCAAAGGATCAATACTCACTTTCATAATATCGGGATCTAACCCGTCCAACGACTGAGTCAGCGAGGACGAGAGAAATTGACTGTAAGATGGACTGAAGGATGAATTTGATAGATTTTGTAGATATGCAGATGGATTACCGATCATAGATGTACGAGGATCGTTTAGACCGGGTGTACCGAGTGGATTGTGATGGGTGCCATCATGGGAATTGGGTGGGAATCCAGGTGAGCCCAGTCCATTTGGAAGTTGTGATAGTCGAGATGCGATCGAAGTTCCGTCCATCGTTGAGATAATAAGATAGCAGCATCAAACAGTCAAGCGACGTTTTCAGGTTTTGAGGGGGGGGAAAGTGAAATTTGCGAGTTCGCGTTGTATAAGATGCGAGATATCAAAGTGATTTCGTTTTGCGTTCAGGCAGAGACGTAGTGGTCGTTATTGTCGTTATATTGACGTTTTTTTATCGGAGTTGGTTTGGGTTTAAAGAAGGTATGAAAAGCGTGAATGCAATGCAAATGCAAGAAGAGCAGTTTGGTGTCGCCAAAGAAGGTTCAAGAGACAGAGTAAGCGGGTAAGAGGGGCGAATGTGAAGTAAATTGTATGAATGTTATACCAGACAGACAAAATATAAGCGAAACAACCCAACAAATCCGATTTTGCAACAGAGTGAAGAAGAGAGGAATTGACAACTGTCAAATGAGATTCCCAAAGCGAGAAAATGAACTTTTGGGAGGAAGGAAAGGAAGAGATGAATGAAATGGGAGCGTGAGAAAGCTTTGATTTGGGTTGATCAGAAAGTGGAAAGTGAAAGTGAACTGAATTGAATTGATACGCACGTAAATATGGTGATTAGATTACTTTTCTTGTTAAGTCAAACAAACGTAAATTCAACTCTTTGTTTCCTTAAGTGTTCTAAAAAGCTAAAAGACAGTGAAGGAAGATCACCAGGATGAATGGGTAAAGATAATCTGGGTGACGGTTTTTATTATTCAGGACGAAATTCGAAGTGACCTTGAAAGATGGATGGAATGAGTTGAGCGAGGGTATAAAAGCTGTAAGTAAAGATCGAATCTATAGGTGCATATATACGTATATGAGTGATAGCTATGTCAGCCTTTAACTGTATAGGTGGAGGGAGAGAGATTTGAATAGGCGACTCACATATTTGGGAAGGATAGGGTATCACCAGAGTTTATTTTTCCAGTAGAAGGGTAGTACGTTGACGTGTATGTGAGACAGGTTGTGGCAGAAGGGATAGAGAGTGTATGATGTTACATGTCAGCATGAGATGGTATCACGAGTCTTTTGACCACCACTGATCTCATCAACTGATGTCGATGAGGACGGGAAGGTGACGCGACCTCGACAGATTTTGGGAGATGTGAGCTGTACTTACCTCAACTTAGAGGAATGGCTATAAACGGAACAGAGCGAAAGTATCCGAAGGACGAAATGCGGAGAGCGGAGCGAAGGGAAGTCAGATAGGTATCGAGATGTAGGAATGAGAACGAGTCGACGAGCAAGGGAGGAAGAGTTTGAGGATTGAGCTGGGAACTGACATTGATGGGCGGTGAGCAGATGGATGGACAGCCAGATGCATCGGATCAGTACACGTATGAGACTGATAACACGGTCTCATGCGCGCGTCACTCTGCCTGATAATCAATACAATTATCTTCAAATTTGCTACTGGGTTCTGCATGCGGTGTGAATGAGCGTCCATTCCTACCACACAATCAGTCTGTTCAAATTCAAAGATGAGCGGAGGAGAAGTGACTGGACCATGCGATGGAAGTGATGACGTGCCATTCAGTATTGCTGTCAAGAAACAGACCGATGCTACTGGGGCGATCACAATGAACAGATGCAATCTTATCTTCAATGCAACGTCGAACAATCATTTCTGCCATAGGTATACATGCAATCTACCTCATCCCAATAATAGTCATAACAATAGAAAATCCAATCGTTTATACGGACTCGAGTACTTCGGGTTCGACGAATTCTCCTGATTTGACTACTTTGGCACCGGTGTTGACATCGGTGGCCTCACCGTGATGTTCGAGAAGCTTGGAAGCATCAATCTTAGGAGCCTTGATGATCTTGCATTTTCTCACGTAGACGTTGTGGAGAGGGTAAATTCCCTATAATTATCATAGCAAATTAAATTAGGTCAGCCTCCCCTCTCCGACTATATCCCCTGAGAGGTCGAGTATAGTGTTCAACTCACCTTGGCGGCTTTTTCAATTTCTCGACCAATTGATTCAGGAACGAATTTTTGAACCAATTCCTTCAAGTCTGAACCTTCAGCTTCCCTCTTCATGATCTCAACCATCTTAGCTCTGATCTCTCTGACTTGAGAAGATTGGGCGTAGGTGGTCTTCTTGACTTGGTTGAATTGCCTCTTGGTGAATCCAATAGCGAACAATCTCAACAAGTATCCATCGGTGGTCTTGACATCAACGTGAGCTTCGATCAAAGATTGCCATTTTCGTACAACGGATCGGATCTTGTCGGTGGTGAAGTCCATACCGGCGAAAGAGGTAAGAAGGTTCTTTCCCTGCGGAATGGGATCGAGATGACTGTTAGTGGAAGTGCCAGAATTGTGATGATCTGATGTGATTATTGAACTCACGGAGACATCCTCAACCTTCAACTTGATCTTCCTGAAACCTTGCTCTTGGTCGTTGTTAAGATCGGCAAGAGAAAGTTCGACCACTCGTCCCTTGAGAGAGTCGTTGGCGTTTTCTACAAGAGCGAACAGACGAGATTATCAGTCAACCGATTTCTGATCCATACTCTCATCGCCTCTATATAACCACTCACTAAGACCTTGTGTTCGGTTTACAAGAGTTTTACCGGCATTTCGGTTCTCGAAGAATGAAGGGGCCTTGATGTCGTACCATTCTGTGTATCATGATCATCCCATCCAGTAAATCCAATCCGATGTAAAATTTTATGTGGCAAGTCATAGTGAAAAATTGTTGAAGTATCGAAGCGAGAAGAGTTGTTGTAGATATAGCAAAGATGGACGCAAGCAATCAGCTATCACTCTTCATCTACACCCCATCTCATACTATCCTATCCAATTTGAACATCAACGTACCCTTTCGGGAGAAGGGGTCGACAACCTTCTTCTTAATACCCTTTTTTCCTTTGGACAACCTCTTGTTTTTTCCGACAGCCATCTGTAAGGTGTTGTTCGTATGTCAGCGGTGCGATGTGCGTGATGATGTATGTGGTATAAGATTGATACTCACTTTTGATTTTGATGGTTGAAAGGAGAGAAGGAGTAACGATACGTTTGAAGAGAAATGTTTGAAAAGTGGAATGGAGTGGTAGTGAGTGAGTGTCTGCCCAGTATGCACCACTACCTGGCTGCAGTATGGTAGACTACAGGGGATAATTCGATGGACCACGCGGAAACTGGCGAATTCGGTGATAACACTCGGTGCGGGGTCAGTGGCACTTGTATAAGGATGATTTCAGACCCATGGCAATGCTTAAAGCCGATGACAGCGTGAAATTTATCCCCGATATCCTCGACCTTGCAATTTGGCGCGTCGTCTTTCCTTCATTGTCGTGACATGGCATAATCATACCTGGATATTGCAAGAACTACCACAAGGTGCATGGCATATATCATAGATGTGCATATGTTTCTATCATACAACAGATCCTATGGTTTAGAGAAGCTCTCTTGACCGATTCAACCGATAATTAGATATCAAGGAACCAATCGAAAAATTATATGGCTATATTGACACCTTCTCGGTATGCTCATACTTATAAATTGTGAAATGATACTTATCTACAGCATGACTGACCTTCCCTTACGGCTTTCTTCTACTCTACGGACCGCTAGTAGGTCCTCGTCAAGTCTCCTGATGTATCCTCATTCTCCCTCGCCCGCCTTTCTCTCTCCCTCTCCCTTCTTTCATCTTCCATGTCATCCCACGACTTGATATCATCATCAACATTATCAGCCAGCCAGAACAGGTACGGATCGAAAAACGTCTTATTAGTTCTCAAATGTAAAGTCCATTTCACTCCACTCGACATTCTGATCGTCTCATCTCCACCAATAAGATCGACTCTTGATCTACCTTCTTGAACGTACGATGATCTAAGAGCGACTACACCAGAGAGGTTCAGTACTTTTGGTATATTATCGTATGCATCTTGAGCTTCGGGAGGTAGAATCGTATCGAATTTGAAATCGATTGAGAAACCTCTACATGTGCTCCGCCTGTTAGAAAGGTCGTTTCGCATCGCCTCTTGAACATCAGGTACCAATATTATTTGAGCGTGAGGGTGAGGGTTGGTAGAATCAGGTGGATTGGCTGACATCGCTTCCGAAGAGATTGTACTGAGTAGCTGAGGGATGCGAATTTTAATGAGTTGATGTAGAGAAATAGAATATGATTGAGCTTCTTTTGTAGAAAGCTGACGTTATTCCGTATGATTATTTCGGCGATGAAGATACGTTAGGACGTGTTGAGATTATGCAAAGTGATAGGGTGAAAGTGGGTATCGCTTTAGGTAACTATGTGATTGGTACAGTACTGAAAAGTGTAGATATATCCCGAGATAAGTCAAGATTGATACTGTGATGAACGATACATGTATCGGAGAGACTTACGGTGGATTTTGCTGCAGATACAGCGGAGGAGAACCCCCAATCGATTGAATAAGGCGAGAACGAGTGAAAGAGAACAAGAAATTGAGATGGACCGAGAAAGAGTTTGTTTTTCCACATCAGATGCGCACGACACATGAGCACTGCGACAGAGGAAGAGAGAGTGATCATTAATGACAATCACATACAAAAGTGATGTTGAGTGGTGGCGACCTCATGTTTGTTGACATCAACCTTGTGACAGACAGCATGTGGCACAGGTGCGTTGTGTTACAGCTTCTCTTGAACGAGATTAGATCATAGATGGATAGATAGGTTTTTTAGCATTTCAGCATATATATAATGTATAAACAAGCAAATCGGAGCGAAGATGAATCATTTTCAATCTCAAGAGAAAATAAAGTGAAATAAGATCAGATATGTCTTGAAGAGGAAGAAGAGATGATAATGATTTTTTCAGAAATATACTAAATGATACGAAGAACTCTCTTTCGTTATATTTCGTTTTCCACCTATTTCCTATACTCATACTCCACTCGTATCTCGGCCGATCAATATATCAAACGCAAAACAATATAACATCAAAATTTCGATTTTTACTTTCTTTTAAATTCTCTTTTTTCCACTTCCACCTGAGCAGAAAACCGTCATCGTCGCACCGAATTCCACGATACCACTCCTAGCCATATCACTCATAGTTATATTCACTTCAAGAGATCTTCCAAAGTCTTGGCTTCCTTCTTACCATTCCCAACCCCAACATCATTCCCATTCCCATGACCGATCTTGGGTGTAGTTGATTTCGCTCTTAACCCATGTCTGATCTCAGGGGGAGACGAGGGACCGGTCTCTTCAGAGGTAGATCGTGACATGGTGAGTCCACCAGGTGTAGTCTCGGTATCACTGGTGTTAGCTGAAGTCGAAGTGGAAGTATCAGCCGAATGAGATTTGGTATCCGTGTCTTCATGGCCAAAGTCATTGATTCGGTTCTCCAATCGTTTGCCTACAGGAGTATTTCGAATTTGAGGTAAGATGGGATTGATCAAGTCCAGTAACTGAATGACAAGAGTCAGTCTGTTTCAATAGCTCAGGAGAAATACAGAGTTTAGCTTACCTCTTGTCGGTGTTCAGGAGATGCAGCTACCAATGCAGTCTATACCATACAATTCATTAGCTTATACTTTGATGGCCTTGGAGGCACGCCGAAAGCTCACCTGCAAGGGGAAATTACCAAAAGCATCTCGTAAGAGCATGCCAACTTGGTTGGAGCCATCTTCCTTGACACCGACAAGTTCATCAACGAGCAGCCTTTGATCGTCCTTACTAGCATTGAGGATAGCTTTCTCGACCACATTGGAGGCGAACTTGTGTCGAGCCACTATAGTGATTTCAATTAAGCTAATAAAACGACAGGTTTTTGGTAGGTATGACTAACAAGAAAGCACTTTTCCTTTGATCACTTCTATGACTTTGTCTCTATCTGCTGGAGCACCGACCGTGATGACACTTTGTACGACGTAGTCTGTATTCCCTATCAGCTAATAACATCCTTCGATGGGGCAACTCGGTACTCACTTCCGAACTGGTCTTCCATGAGATCAAGCGTATGTTCATGCATCTCATCCAACAAAGTCCTCTTCATGTCCTCGTCCAGGTTCTCGAACATCTTTTGAATAACTCGACAACCGTAAGGATGTTTGGCGAGTTCTTCGATATGACCAATGAATGCATCGGGCACGGTTTGTGGCGGTCCAAGAATGATGAGTCGCTGGGAGGATATCAGCAAATGATTCATATATTCAGACGTCCCAAAGCTAACTCACCTGAATGACATGATTGGCATTGCTGGATCTCACACATTCGAGAACATGACCCTCCAGCTCAGCGACAAGGGTCTTTCGTTGATCTACCAGAACATGCTCCAGAGCTTTTTGGACGACCTGTATTGATATACCACGGTATATAAGCTTTGTCTACTTGGTCCTCGATCGGAAAGCACCTGATCACTCACCCTACATCCATACATTTGCATAGACAAAGCCAACACATGACCTTCCATCTTTTTGGCCAAAGCAGCTTTTTGTTTTTGATCACCATGTTCGAACAATTTCTGAGTGACGTAATTACCAAATACATCAGTCATGAGTTGATAAGCGTTTGGCATGATCTCGTCGAACAGTCTTTGTCGATCTTCGAGAGTAGCAATTTCAAGCTTTTGCTGGATGAATCTTGATCCGTGTTGATCCCCGGAGAATTCCGCTATGTGACCGAAGATGTCCTAAGAGAGGAATATACCATCATCAGCTCTCGGGTCTCATTGTACAGATTCACATCTACTATCGATGATCACCTAGGTCTTCTGAGGGACTCACGTTCAGTTCCCACTTTCTGATCTTGTTCAGTCTGAAATCCTCCAGCAAAGCACTTCTGACAACACTGGGGTCTTCAAGTCTCTTCGATCTCAGAACGAAGTTGGCTGCGCCTTGATATCCTTGATGGGAACAACCAGTCATACCACCATATCCTTGGCTTTGAGAGAGTTGATAAGCGTTGTTTGAGCCATGTTGTCGCAAGGAATAAGGTGAAGATCCTGAATGCGAGGTGAAAGCTCCTCTCGTAGGTGTTATACCGTCGTTGTAACCGAAATGGGAGTTGTTAGCATCTCGTTGAGTGGTTCGAACCGAATAGAGAGTCTGGTTTCTGGTACTATAGGAGTTGTTCTGTGGAATGACATCAGCTTTCCTGTCGACAGCAAGCGAGCTCGAGCCCACCTGATGATCCTTCTTTCTATTGTTACCCTGTTGCATGAACATGTTGGGGTTTTGACCGATCCAGTAAGATCTAGGATCTTGGTAGCCGTAGTATCCAGCAGCGACTGCAGCAGCGTTGGCATGTTGTTGGAGCGTCGAGTAAGCAGATTGGCCGGGTGGCGGACGAGCGTTTTGTCTTGTTGCTCGAGGGATGAGCGGTGAAGTACTGTGAGGGTTCTGTTGAGTGGCGGTAAGACCTTGTCTAAGATCTTGTTGATTCCCATAGATTTCGTTAGGAGCAGGGAAATTACCTTCGTAACCAGCTGAAGAGATTTGAGATGTAGGCAGACTCATAAGATCAGGTGTAGGAGGTACGAAGCCATAAGTGGCATTGGGATTTCCAGCGAGTCCTGCTGTAGCCGCATACGTGGCATCTAATCCTACTCCTACCCCTAATCCCCCTGTAGTAGCCGTACCAGGATAGTAAGGGTATCCTTGTTGATCGCCATAAGGGGAGTAAGGCTGAGAAGGTGGAACTCGAGAAGTCGGAGTTTGGATGTTTGCATAGCTGTGTGTGGTGTTGACGGGACTTTGATTGTGAGAATTGGGTTGTTGAGGTGAAGGATAATTGGCATCACCGTCAATCCCAATTCCACCCATTCGAGCGGCAAGATCAGCTGAAGGGTCGTAGTGCTGATTGGACATGGCAATCGATCTTGAGTGTTTTAGGCAAAGAGTATAGATGGGGCTCTTGTCGAGAGGATTATAAGCAGAAAAAGAAATGTGGAAGGGTGAAAGGAATGAGTATCCTAGAAGGGTGACAATGGATAGTAACCGATTGATCAGGTGGTGGTTGTTATCAATAAACGATAGGTTTGGGTGTTGAAGAACCTTTTTAGCTGATTATAGTGGAATCAAGAATGGTTGTCGACAATGACAAGACAGGTGTGAGCTGACGTGAGTGTCGGGGAGTGATTGTTGACAGATCAGACACGAATGAACAGTGTTGTATTGTCAGGAAAGTCGTGTCGTTGCGTTTGCGTTTTTTGTTGATCACAGTACTGTGGAAATGTAGATCAGGTTGTTGAGTCGACAGGCGTTCTGTTCCAATATTGTTAAAGTCGATGGACAGGGTGGCAAGAAAGATATATGAGAGGAATAGTGCAAGTCTGAGCAAGAGGAAGTGAAATAAGAGTCAGCTAGACAAAAGCGACTTTTTGGGATTGTTTATGACTGCACAACCAGAAGGAGAAGAAACGAAAGGAAATTTTCCGTTCTTTCTCTCCAGGTCTTGGTTAGGAAGAAGCAACAAAAAAGAGTAACAAGTGAAAAGGCACACAAGATAAACTTGATGGGCAAGAAGTATGTGACGATGAAGGAAGAAAGACTAAAAAAGGATAAATGGTAGGAGGTGAAACTAACAACGATTATGATGATGATAATGATGGCGAGGAAGGAGGTTTTTTTTTTTTTTTCGCTCTGAATGGTACAATATGATTTGTGGGGAATGAGTAAAATGAACAGCGGAAGGGAGCAAGGGGGAATCTCAGAGGTATAGAGCAGCGTAAAGGGAAAAGGGAGAAGCGGCAATGGTGTGTATACACGATACGGTATAGTATGGTATAGTCAAATTTTAAATTAGAGGTATGTGCGTTCTTGGGAAGGTAGAAATTATTTGCAAAAGAGAAAAGGGGAGAGACACATACCGCTGGTTTGTTACCTTCAAAACAGGCAAACATTGACGAGGGATCAGAAGGGAGGATGAAGGCCAACAGAGGAGAGAGAAGGAGAAGAGAAACAAACAGTCAGGTCATTTCAGCTGTGGGGAGAACAATGCATGATTGAGCAAAAGAGAGACACGAGGTTCAGGTAGAGCAGATCTGGATTTTTCAAAACTAGCTATGACTATAGCTAGTTCAAAGGATGTTTTACTGGATGATAGAGTCGAAGATCAAATATAGGGAGAAGGAGGAAGAGGAGAGGATAGAATCCGATCAGGCAGAATCAAAGGAGGGTATTCGAGGGTGGGAGGAGAATCAAAGATTTTGAATTTGATCGTATCATACTCATCGTATACCAACACTACACACAAAAGGGAGCGATCGTATATCCCCGTAACGATATAACCATCCAATCGTTTTGAATGGGAATGTTCGTCTGTTTGTCGGCTGGTACCTGGTTGTTCCTTCCCTTCTGATCATGTTATAGTAGACCTTCTCCATCCTTCCATTCCTATCCAATCATTGACCATCGAATCGCAATCAATCACTTATAATCAATGATGAGCGAACAAGAAAGAGAGATATATAGACCAAAGCATAACAACCCCTTTCGACGCCCTCTTACAAACCTTCTTCATCTAATCCCGCTTTACAGTCTCGATCTTAACTTTGATCTGGTCACTCCGACAGACCGAGTAGGAACAGAGCAGATTAAACAATGAAACAAGATGACCAAGTGATATCTTTAAGCGAGTTTTGAAATCAAATCAAATGAAAGGTATACCTTTGGGATGAAGTAGCGACGGATGAAGGGAAGAGTAAAAAGAGATAAGAGCTGATTCATTCTGTATTGCAGTTACTCACTCTAACGTATGAAACCCAACCTTTGAATGCGTAAATCTTTTGCGTACGATATGAAGATGCTTGAAGGGTTTGAAGGATTATGTTGTAATTTTATATTATCGTGTTTTCCCTTTTTTTTTCTTCTTGGCCGTTTTGTACGAGGTCAAGTGTTCGAGATGAGATGTATGCTTGCAATTAATAGTATTAGTATGTTACAATCGGTATAATGAGTATCAAATTATACTGTACGTGAGACACTTAATCGAGTAAGTGGATTCGAAGAAGATCCCAACTTGCATCAATAAATTTCAGACGAAATCGTTGATCATTCGAAAATTTCCTTTGTCCATATCAGTTTTATTATCTGTGTCTGTGTCTGTGTTGATGGTCAATGATGCAAGGAAACCCTGTGTTACGAGGTATCGGAGGTGCGTCTTCAGGTATCAGCTACGCACGTACCACCGCGTTCAGAGTAAACAGAGTAAACAATCAATCGAAGGGTCCCCCATCAGCTGATGATTTCAGACCCTTAATCCCCATACTTTGTGAGCCGTTTCATCGAGTGGACCCAGGGGCTACGTTAGCGATTTGGTAGCATATTGTTGTCTGGTGTTAGACGTGTATGCTCGGCAGATGTGGAGCGGCATAACCATGAAAGATTCGTCTTTGAAACGGAACTGTCGCGGGGAGCGGATGGAGGGGCAGTACTACTGACTCGGTGAGACCAAGCGTTAGCGTGTTGATCAGCATTGACCCATCTTTACGATGTATGGACACAAAGGCCAACAAAACACAAAATGAACATGAAAATGCAAGCATCAAGATGTGGGAAAAGCGGGGATATCGGCGGTTTCCCCAGAGCGGTGCCTAGGCTCGCAAGCTATGAGACACACGACCGAGGTTAACAAAACTCATTTCATGCCATTCCGAGATAATCCATAGCAATAGCTGCTGATGATCGCGAATGCAAACAGGAAGCTCTCGTATGAAGATGACAGAGCTTGATATAGCATAATTAAATTGACATTCTAAAGTTGATACTTGTTTACAACATTCCAATCCAATCTCCTTTTCTTCCGTTGATTTGGCTATTCGCTCTTATGGTCCGAAGATAGACAATTCTCTCATTTCTTCCAAGACACCTTCAACTTGTACGTCCAATGATCCATTGGCATAATCATCTCTGATGTTATCGGCGAAATATCTACAAATGTCGAAAACAGAGATATGTCAGTGAAAGCCCAATGTCAGAATAACCGTCATAACCTTGAACGAGAAGACGGCAGCTGTCGTTATATTGAGTCGTTATGCTCACCTTTGTACACCTGATAATTTCTCATATCCCTCTTCTGCAAATCGGAGTTGACATCTTATCATAGCTTCGAAGGATGGGTCGAGGTAGGCTAGAAGGTACGAGTCAAATGAATTAGCATTGAGTATCAAATTCTTCCAGGAAACAGAACTGGTGACCGTCAGACTGAGCGATATTGATGAAGAGCAGCAGTTGTAGGTATGTCATGAGGTGGAGCTTGTCACTCACGAATCCGTAAATCGACCAATACAGGTAATTCAGTAATCAACTGCTCGTTCAGGATGTCGAACACCTCTTTAGCTTCATCGTGTTCAGCTTGTGCCTATATGCAAATTCGAATCAGCTAATGCATTGCTCTGCAACCTCATCACAAGCCTATTGATGTGAAGCTTGACGACTCACTCTCGGTAACTTGGTAGTGTCGTCCGAAGGCTTCTCAACCAACTTCTTGACTTTCGCACGAGCAGCATCGTAATCCATCATCTACAATTCATTCGGTATATCAGCTTATGGAGCCGAAGCTAGTGTACTGAAAGCGGAGGTCGATGAATTGAGATAAGAGACATACCTTGTGGTCACGTTTGGTTATCGCAGCATTGATTGTGGGGTAATAGCTATTCAATTTACCGATGGGCTCCAGTACGGTAGCCCGATATGGCGCGTCCTGTTTGGAAGGTCGCATGATCAGCTACGCAAAAGCTACAAGACTGGACGGATAGCTGGCACTTACTAGATCTCGTCCTACTACACCGTCCATTTCATCTACAGCTGCCTTATACGCGTGCCCCGCCATCGCTCCCTAAATGAAACATCACTTTCAGCTGATTTTTACAATAACGGCTATAATGCCTAGACACTCACATCACTGGATCTATCGTGTGAGTAGAATAGTGAGATAGTCTCTGCAATTCGTGACTGAGCGGATGCCATTGCTATATATACATTCTCTCCGTCAGTTGTTGTACTCCTTACGCAAGGTACCTCGTTCATATCAACTCACCTCTTATCGAATCGAGATATACTTTAGCTTCTTTCTGCAAATTATTCGTCTCTTTCTCCATCCTATATCCATACATGTTCTTTCAATCAGCCTTCTGCTTCACCTCGTAGATCGTCTCGCAGGACAGTGTACTCACGTCTTGTATCTTCCTTCTTCCTCTGCGAACTCTCTATCTATTGTTCGTTCCACTTGACCTGTCTTCTGCATCAACGTCGTTCCCGCTCGAGAAGCGGCTTTCTTGAATCTGCGATGAGATTGATTACGAGTCAGTACATGTGTTCAGGATTGAGCTCGATGAGAAGTCAAGGTAGCATACCCTCCCCTAGGTTGAACACACGGATGTCAGCTGAATTCTGTATCGATGTGGACAGAATAAGCTCACCAAGACATATTGACTGATCTTCTTTATGTAGTTTGCTTGATTTCGAGTGGCTCTAGCTGAGCCTGGTGAAGTCGAAACTCTGTGGAATAGTATCAATGGGTGTGGATATTCGTCAACGTCGACATCGACATCAACATGCACAATAACGATAACGAGCTGTGTAACTGTAGGTGTGTCATGATCCACCACCTCGCATTCCCTCAACCGGAAGCCGCACCGCAGGGTCATTACGTATGCATGTCTCTTAGTCTTGGCTGTGGACACGGGATAAAGTACCAATAATTTCAATCATAAGATATTCAGCTGAACCGCTTGAGCTGTGGAGTCCCCATTCCTTCATCTACCCTCCCAACGCTGACGATGAAGTGGATGACCACGCGTTGTCACTAACTGTCATTATCATTCTGATTGTCGTTGATACTTGTACATTGACCCTCGATACTCTCAAGCACCTTATATCCCAACACCGTTGATCCTCTCAGACTACCGACGCAGGCGAGTAGCTACCCTGCCAGAAGACCTCCGACCGGTTCTATCGCCCTCACTCTCATCTTCATTATATATCACTCTGTTTGAGTAAAACACAATGTCACGATCATCTTATGACCGGTGAGCTAGATGTGGCCTTATTTACAGGGCAGGAAGCTGACCATACTGCCGTCTACAGATATCTCACAGTATTCTCCCCAGAAGGACGAGTAAGCTGCCCCTTCTGTCTTCGAAGAGACCTAATCAAGGAATATCAGCTGCTAACGTTGTTCACTTCATCTCTCTATGGCTTTAGTTATACCAAGTTGGTGAGTCCAGTTGCCTTTGCTAAGTGTCCTGTAATGGATCTTTCCAGCTGATACATGTTTTACTTTGTAGAATACGCATTCAAAGCTATCTCAGGAGCCGGTATAACGGCAATTGCGGTCCGAGGGAAGGATACAGCTGTAGTGATCACTCAACGGAAAGTACCTGTATGTTCTTCCAACATCTCACCATCAGCTGGTTGTTTTGGAGCGAACACTGAAGCTGATGATGCATTTGTTTGCAGGACAAGCTACTTGATCCCGAGACTATTACGCACTTGTTCCAGATTACACCTACCATAGGATGTGTGATGACAGGTTTGATCGGTATGTTTGGGTTTCAAATCATTAGCTGACCAACATCTGGATGTTCATCATCCAATACGAGAGGCAAATCAGCTGATGGGATGTGTGTATTGGTCGTTCATAGCCGATGCAAGAGCTCAAGTTCAACGAACACGTCAAGAAGCAGCTTCTTTCAGATATAAATTCGGATATGAGATCTCTCCTGAAGCTTGTAAGTGGTTTCGCCTTCACAGCACCATGAGGGAGATTAGAGTTGTACTGACTTGTATTGTGGGATGTAGTGGCTAAGAGGATGGCAAATATCAACCAGGTGTACACTCAACGAGCAGGTATGAGACCATTAGGTATCTGTAAGTCAGCTTCCAAGATCGTGACATCGAGAAGGTAGCTGATCTGGGGTATTCTGTTCGAATCGGCAGCTATGATATTGATTGGACCGGATGACGAGCGAGGACCTCAAGTATTCAAACTTGATCCTGCAGGATACTTTACGGGATACAAGGCTACTGCTTCTGGACAAAAACAAACTGAAGCTACCAACTATGTGAGTCTGTGGGAAAGGCAAGCGAAGTATGGAATTTGTGCTGATGCATGTGGAATGTGTTGATAGTTGGAAAAGAAGTGGAAGACCATGGAGACCGATAAGACAGTGTTAGATCGAGCAGGTGTGATCGAAGTGAGTCCGGTCCTCGTCTCAGTCTAACTTTTCAGCTGTCTGTCGAGTGTGATCGTTTAGCTGCTGACTGAAATTCTATGTATTGAACAGCTCGCCATCGAATGTCTATCATCAGTGGTACAAACAGATTTCAAAGCTACAGAGATCGAAATTGGTATTTCATCCACATCGCCCGAAGAGACGAATATCGAAGGTCAAAATGGTAGATTCAGACAGATGGATGAGGAGGAAAGAGGTGAATGGTTGGTAAGAGTCGGTGAGAAGGATTAGACGTTTGAGGCGTGCGCGAGGTAGGATGCGGTGTAGAAGTAGAATATGACTCTCATGCATGAATGTACATATCATCATACATGCTTGCACCATGTTTGACAGTCGTTTGATTGATTCACTGAGGGAATCAGATGAGGACGACTTTATGCCAAGTCCAGTCCAATTGGATTGATTAATGTCCACCGGAGAAACGCGCTCGGCTGCCAACGTACGCTTAAATCACAAAATTCGGAAATGTTGGTTTACGAGCTTTCGATCCAGTACCATTGATTTTATTTACTTCGATTCATCTGTTGTATCTGCATTATATTGTCCATATAGCATACTCGCGCGATGTCCTCTGTACGAACATCCTCTCGGCGACTCTTTGACACTCTGGTAAGTTGCATCAATCCTGCCATTCACCCATGGAATACAACAAGCTTATTAAGTGGTTTTGTTTTCGTGAAAATAGCGTTGTCCAACATGTTCCCTTCGACCCATCCCCACCCCACGGACATCGTACCCCACCCCATCGCCCATATATAGCACCAGATCCTTGTCCATTTCGCCAATACGGTTTAACACCAATTTCAGACCACCGCCTAAACCCCGTACAACAGGGGAGATCTCAGGATTGGAGAGTAGACGATTGAATTACGAGCAGGCTAGACAGGCCTTGGAGCTGAGTAGGAAGAAGATATATAAAGAGAGGGCAAAGAAATATAAATCGGCGGTTATATATAGTATGGGCGTGGTGAGTTTTTCTATTCATCTAGCTCCTATTGGATTTTAATGAAATTTCATTGAGAAAGTCAATCGTGAAACATCTTGACGATGTTCTAGTATATCATCAATGTATAATATCATATTTATTTATACTGATTCACAATCTCATTGTATAGATTGTCATTTCACTCGGAGTGACCTACGCCGCCGTCCCACTCTATCGAGCCTTCTGTTCAGCAACCGGCTTTGGTGGAACACCCATGACAGACCCTACTAAATTCTCTCCGGATCGATTATACGTAACGCCCGAAACTCAGGGTAGGAAGCGGATAACGGTTCGATTCGAAGCTACCTCTGCAGATACCCTACCATGGAAATTTGAACCTGTCACTCGATCCGTTAAAGTATTACCTGGAGAGACGGCTTTGGCTTTTTACACGGCGAAGAATTGGGGGAAAGATGATTTGATTGGGATTGCTACGTATAACATGACTCCGGAAAAGGTGAGTTGTCGTCAGAGCTTCAGTTGGAATGAGTGGACATGATGTGTGGAGGTATAGGTATCGAATTGAATGTTGGGGATGTAGTCTAGATAACGGAGAGGCTTGGCTTAGTGTTGGAATGAACCCCGAGTCCGAGCCTGTGTTTGGGAAAGATGGAGGTTGCCTAGATCAGTCATGCTTGTCTTGGCCAGAAATCGGCTCACGAAATGGAATTGCTAATGCCCATATGATCATGCAGATCGCACCGTATTTCGCCAAAGTGGAATGTTTCTGTTTCGAAGAGCAGAAAATAAGAGCAGGCGAAGAAGTGGATCTACCCGTCTTTTTCTTTATCGACCGTGATATTATGGATGATCCCGCTTTGGATGGTATAGATGATGTGGTGTTGAGTTATACTTTTTTCAAGTGAGTCCGTATTCCTATCATGTTCTCTCTCCAGGACAGAATATGAAATCCACTGCCGTCTAGGACCAAAGATGACTATGTCTGCCTTTGGTTTTCTTTCGGCCGTTTGTACATGAACGGAGTGTGGGGTTTCTCCTGTAACTGGACATCATGCTGACTTTATTGACCGTTCTCTTCCGTAGAGCCCGACGTAATGCCAGAGGACATCTCGTGCCAGATGCCACAGAAGAAGAGATCCAGAAATCCCAGGGATTCGAAAATTACGAATTGGCAAAGAAAGAACATAAACTGTATCCTCCTCCTTCTCCTTCAACCACTACAAACCCAGCATAATCAGATCAAATCGTTTTGTTCTGATTGCTTGGTTGTGATTTTAAGATTCATCCACGATACTGTATATAATATACCTCCCCCTTTGCATGGATAATTGAGAAAACACATCATAGGATAGATAAACTAGATGCATCTTGCCCCAATACACCTTTCAAATAATAGCCGTATGCGACATGTGTCTCTGAGACAGGAGTGTTTCTTACGAAATTTTGGTATCTAACACAGCATTTTATCCCTAAGTGACTTTGCGCAGTTCTGATTATAACGGCATGCTGAAGCATAAGGAATTTTGTTACTTGTGCAGATATCGATTAGTCACGTTCGTTTTGGGTAAAGGGGACGGTCATGATCAGGATGGACAGGCTGCTGAGAAAGTGTAAAACAGTTATGGTTATATGCTGCCTCTAAGCAATCCTGCACCCTTTCTTTCTCTGCGGCAGCTCGGGTCCGGCTATACTGTTGAACCTATTTCCGCAATCGTGATTTGTATTGATTACAAAAAAGTTGTAAAGCAGTGCAATACGGCCGAATCCGAAGTTGTATTTGGTCGTATTGAGTTATTAATGATCACTTGTTACTGTTTTTAGAACATACGTCAACTCAGAACCAAATCACATACTCTGATCATCCCATATGTTGTGGACATCTTTATCAATAGCGAAAGTAACAGAAACAGCATCAAAGCAATCGACAATTTCAACGACAGATATCCAAGTGATTCAATCGTGTCATTCCAAGTTTCCAACAGGTATCTCCAACAGAAGAACGAGAACATAGTCAAACAACGGTACAAGTCTTTTGTGATCTATTTTTTACGACTGTGTGACCAAAAATAGAATCATCCCCTCTAAAAATGGGTAGAAAGAAAATTGAGATTAGACCTTTGACGGTGAGTGCCAAGACTTCTCGATCCACTTCTGGAAGGACATGTACACCAGATCGAGTAGGAGTGGATGCATAACTACTACTATATGCATCTCAGATCAGACATCGATCATAAATCGGATGATGCTTACTTTGTCTTTGCTGGGAATATAGGATGAACGGAATAGGAATGTGACTTTTCTCAAGGTAAGTATCTCAACCTATCTCCGCCTTATGATGATATCCACAAGCATCAATCTTGATTGTCACTTGCTGATGTATGACCTCGATCATGCGATGTGATGAACCGTAGCGAAAAGCAGGATTGATGAAGAAGGCATGGGAATTATCGGTCTTGTGCGGTGCGGATGTCAACATACTCATTTTCAATGCCGCTGGTAAAGCCTATGAGTTCTCGAGTAAAGAGTTGGATGAGGAGATCGATAGATATATGGATGTGAGTGAGAATTATCTCTTTCATACATCTCAGATTGATATAACCATGACCATCGTCCTTGATTACGTGGGCCAGACTCGCTGACTCGCCCTATCTCTAGTACGAAGGGATGATTGAACGTCGTCGTGCACCCGAGTTCGCAGCTATGGCTTTAGCAGGTGAAGATGACGAAGACGAGGATGAAGATGAGGCACCAAGGAGAGGGTCGACTTCTAAGTCTACCGCCAATACCACGGCAGGTCCGAATGGAGCAGTACCAAGGAGTTTAAAAGGTAAAGAATCATTCAAAGCTCGTACACCCCGTCATTCAGATAAAGGTAAATCGTCCTCGTCAAGGTCTAGTAAACATAATAAGAGTAAGAGGAGGAAGGAGAGAAGCGAAAGTGAGAAAAGAAGTTTTATCGATTCGATCTTAAGTCAAAGTGAGAGTGATTCGCAAGATGATGAGGATGATGAGGATGAGAGGGAAATCGGGGGTATGAGGAGAAAGAGGAAAGAGAAGGAGAAGGAAAGAAGTAGGGATAGACGTGAGAGACAGAGAACAGGTGGATATGTAAGGGATGAAAGTCACATTCAGTCTGTAAGTCTAGCTTCATCCTTGGCTTGCGTACGAGAATATGCGTATTGATAGGTCGTTGGTCATGTAGGACAAAAACGCCGCTGCTCTTCAATATGCCATGAGCATGCATTCGGCTCATCCCCATGGACATGGACATGGACATGGACAAGGACACTCACATGGCCAACATGAATCTCGATTCTACCAACAACATAGGTATCATGATGAGCCTGGCTCAAATGCTCAATTGCCAGTCGATATACCTCAATTACCGAAACTGCCCTCGGACGGTACTTCGTATAGGACATCAATGACTTCTGGATTAGGCAATGGCAGTGGCACTGGTGGACAATCAAGTTCGACCTTTTATGGTCATTCTCAACCTCAATACATCTCTCAGACTCATCAATACTTACCTTCTTCCTCCTTGGAGACTACTATACCTTCTCAGGGACAGTACAGTGGCAACGTGTCTACTTCGCAAGGTATGGCCAACGTCTCTAGACCAGGTGGCATTCAATGGAACGAAAATTTGCTAGCGAAATATGCCGAATTCCAATTACAGCAGAACCATCAGAAACAACAGAGATTGTTATTGGAGAGACAGAGGTATCAATTACAGCAGATGGGCGTACCGGTTGATGAAAGGAGCTTGTTAGATGAGATCTTCGGTGGGAACTTGTCTCAAGCACAGGCTCAAGCACAAGGGGGATCCCAAGCTTATGGATCTACCACCGCAGGAGGAGCAGGGGGAGGAATTATTTTACCTATAGAGGATTCTAATCCGACTGGTACGGGTGGTTCAGCAGATTTCGTGTGGCCTCTAGGCAACAATCGATCGACAACTACGAATCATCCTGAGGACCAATTTATGCCGCATGATCAAAGTGGTAATACTAGTAGAGGTTCGATACCGATACCTGATGAAAGTGTACAATGGGGTGTCCAAGATGGATATACAGTAGATAGAGATGATTTGAATTTACCTAGTCCAGTATCGAATGGCCCTGGACCCGGACTTGGAGCAGAGGGAAAGAGAAAGGCGATGATTTTTAGGGATAATGAGGAGGTCAAAAGAATGAGGATATAGTCAATTGAGGGCGTTTCGTTTGTATGATATCTATTTTTCCCTTTTTTCGATTATTGGGTCATTGGGGTACAGTATTTGAGTGTTAGTCAGCTTTTATATCAAATCGACAGGTCTATAAGGTCCTTCTTTTCTTTTGGTCCCATCACCCATCTTGGAATTTACTAAATTTTTTTGTTGTCTGGTTGGCATCTAGTTATGTATGAATGGAAATCTATAGGTGGTATAAACTTGTATGATTCATATATGAACGGATCTGGTTCACTTTCAAAGCAGTCGTAGAACCCTTGCGCGAGAGAAAACTTTGATTGATTTGCATGAACATTATACTACAACAAGGTACAATCACATATGACGAGTGATCTAGCAGCTGTAAGTCACAGAACGAATTGAAAGTGGATTGTAAAGTCAGATATAACATGGTACGTAAAGTCGTATATAGCATAAGTTATCGTCGAGTTTTATTCGTTTGGTTTGTTCTCGTATTTGGCGTGAGATTGGTTGCGAATACTTGCGTTGGGTAGGAAGATTGGAAAGAGAGATGCTAAGGAGGGGATGGACGAAATACAGGATGCTGGGAGCTCATTGTCGGAGGTGTTCAAGGAGATAGGATAAAGACCACATCATCCTCGTCATCTGAGTCTGGCTCGGATTCAGGACCTGAATTCGAATTCGAATCTGAGTTGTCTTCTCCTTCCTTAATCAAAGTATCGGAATATCCCTCATTCCTCTATCACAAGGACACGCAGTCAGTCACAGCACCGTACATTCACTAAATCGTACCTGCTCACCTTCATCCTTCCATATCCTACGGCATACCCGAAGTCATAATCTGATCTTCCATCTTTACCTGCTGACGGAGTAGAAGTCGATACGAAGCTACCAGAGCTTCTTGCCGAATTGGAAGGTGTTGTCGATTTAGATGAAAACCCTTCTTCTTCTTCTTCTTCTTCGTATTCTGAGTCGGACTCGGGTCGGTTTCCAACATCTTTCTTCGTGGCTGGTGAGGGTAGGTTGTTGTTGAAACTAAGAACAGAGAAGCATTTATCCAGTTGCTTGATCTTTCTACTACTGATGATCTTTCTTGATGATATGGAAGGCGAAGGAACAGAGGTGGGCTGGGACAAAATGGACATTGGTATTCCCTCGATATGGGTTATAGATCGTTTACGTTTACCCGACAGTGTCTGGGAGGATACGAGAGAAGAGAGCGTGGGGATCTAAAAGATGTGTCAGCTATATAACTGGTCTTTGACGATGGTTGTTACGTAGCGAGGAGGGATTAGGTGTTGAGATGAGATGAGAGAGTTACGAGTTGGCCACTTACCTGGAAGTCCTTTTTTGGTGTCTGTATATTAGGATCTAATCTCTCGTCATCGTCCTTTCTAGCTGGTGTTGTTGCAGCCTCGAGATCTAGCTTTGGGCTACTAATACTCTCAGATATCAGGCGATCTTCACCGATGGAAGATGTGGGTGTTGACGAGATGAGTGTCCTATCTGAGATAACGGTGGATGAAAATTGTGCTTTGTTGGGTAGAGACGAGGAGGAGCAGGTGCAAGGGATATGTTGGGGCAGAGAAGCGTGCATGGTTGTCGCCATTATCGATGATGGCACCGAGGCTAGTGAAGAAGATGCGGTCGGATGTTGATGTGGAATGTAAATATGATGTTGAGGTGTCGCTTGCCTGAAAAGGTATAGTAGGTGGTGGGTAGTCGTTATGTGTGGTCGTCAATGATCGTTGAATATTGAGTGTAAGCTATGAGGTAGAGAAGGGAAAGAGGGTTGGGGAAAAAAGATTAGATATGAAGAAGGTGCGAGATCGATTGAAGTACTGTTATAGATCAAAATTCCTTTCACCTGTCAATCACTAATCACCCATCACCAGTCAATCAGTGTATACTGTACACTTTCACTGTCTCGTCAACACAGGTCAACACATGTACACACCAGGCACGTCAGCGTTGATCAGCTCAATATGCTTGGTAGTACGAGTCCCGTCTCCTCTCATTTCTCTTGTTCATCGCCACCTCCGCAATGTTTCATGTCAGATGTCAGATCCGATAGAGTTGACTGGATCGACATTGTCATGTCATGACATGCCATACTTCTGGTATCGGGTCCGTGCGTGATTGATCGGAGTTGATGACGTGCGACGTCTTATCCCGTTCTCCGTGAAGTCATTCCTCTTCCTGTCTCCGGCCTGGACCAATCAATTGACAGTCAGTTTCCAATATATATATACCATCTCTACCTTTCTACTTCGAACATGACTTCAGCTAATTCTGCCGCTCATCGTCAATCGTATCTTACAGCTGTCTGCACGAAGATACCCTTAAATGGCTCTTCCGACGGATGTTACCATGTGATATCAGAGCATCACGTGATTTCACTTTAACTTTTTCAGAAGTAGTGCACGACTATCTATGTTTTTCTTTTTGGTCATTAACACCCTAACAACAACCTCCATACAAACATACTTCTTGATCAATCCACCACATCGAATTCATTGAATCTACATCCTCACGTGCATATCATATTCACAATGGCCAAATCGATCCGAGCGAAGAACAAGATGGCTTCAAGAGCCAGAAAGAGGTTACAATCCCATTATGCCGTTTCGGACGCCGCTAGAACACAAAGGTTGTCGGATAAGTTATTAGGAAAGGATAAGAAGGATGGAGAGGAGGAGATGAACGTGGAAGGTGGAGGTGAGCGTGAGGTTGAGGAGAACAAGGAAGGTGATGAGGAGATGAAAGGTGAGTTTGTCGTTTATATTTCAATATCTCACTTGACATCACCCTATGAATCGAGTGTCCGATCATTTCGATATAGGTGGACGCACAATTCATTCCCTTGAATATCAGGATCATCCATCGACATTCTTGAGACTCTTTGCTGATTATCTATCCATACTTGACCCATTATAGAAGAGCCAAAGAAAGTCTCGACCTCAGGAAGACGAGGATCCCGTCGTGAACAATGGAGATTATCAAAAGGAATGTCCGCCAAGCCCAAGAAGAGCAGAATGGGCTGTAAACCAACTAGAAGACGTTAAGTCCGGTTTATCGATTCAGGTTACGATCTTACTAGAACAAACACAGATCAAACATTTCGACTACCTGTTTCACCCCTTGTCGTCTATCTTCCACTATTCGAATCACCGAATCAAATCGTGAACACTGCGTCAATCATCTAATACGTTTCTCCCGCTTTCAATCATTCTTTCCTGCACCAAACCACCTAGAGTCTCCTCGTTGATATTTGTTGTATAATACACCTTTTCCATGGATGTATATGGTCATTTTCCTGTACTGTTAAAGCTGAGTGTACGGCAAATCATGATTAGCGTCCTCGTCAACAGCACGCAGATGCTTCCTGCTCTTCGAAGAGTCTGAGCTGTTCCGCCAGATTGAAATATTGTTGATCTGAAATAGGGCTTGGTGCCACTTGCGTGTTGGAGAAGCGTACTTGAATCCAATAATGTTTGTCCCCTTGAATATTGGTAGTGTCGTTAAGCCCAGTGATGATGCTTGTTGCCTGATCTGAAGTTAGGTGGTATGAGCTCATGGTCGACCCATCGTATCCTAGAAATGCTGTACAGGTTTGAGTTGAAAGAGAGGTTGTTGCGGTGGAGCAATTCTGATGAGCATCAAGACGAGACATGTTGTACGGTACTGTGTTTGTTTAGGCAGAGGGATCGATCGCGAAAAGTTGAAAAAAGCGTGATTTTCATGATATCGGTCGGCAATAGTCAACAACATTTCGAGTCTTGAGTCGAACCAGCTTCAAGCGGGGACTTCCAGTCGAAGTGTTGGGAAGAGTGTGTCATTACAATAGTCTGACATCCATTCAGCTACAGAATCTTACACGGGCAGAAACAGTCACAAAGCATTGTTGTCCCATGCTTCTTCCTTTATGAGCTTACACTTCTCAGCACAGGTTTATGTCATTTCCGATTGAAGCTCAGCTTTGCATCTTCATGGGCTATGCGCGCGCCGACGGCATCCTGCTTTGATGATCATCAGGTAGCTCTATCTTCGAGGAAACCCGGTCTCTGTGGCTTCTGTCATTGTGCTCTGCCACCTTTCCGAGAAAAAGTGGCATCGCACGTAATCTGTCCTTAAATCTCTTAAATTCAGTGAGCACTCTTCGATAAGTGAAGAATATAAGATAGGATAGCACGTTCGTTCACAGAATGTCTACCAGCGCCTTTTTGGAAGATACAGTATCCAACAAAGAAAAGAGTGCAATTCGTCATCATTCGGAGATCCTTTTTACGCTCAGAGCGAATAACTTCGCATCCTTTCAGTATACTGTGTGTATGTATAGGCAATGGTCAAAGCTCATCTACTTATCCGCGGCAGGGAAATAAGTATGGACGTCCGATGAATAATGGACATCAAGTAAAGCGATGGATCTCAGCATATCCAGTTGTTCTTCTGATAATCCACCTTTACAGAGATACGCTGGTGACTTATTCCCATTCGTAGTATCAATCTCTGCCCATCCTGTTCTCAATTCCTTTTTCTCTTCAAGTGGGATACCTTCAGATAGACGGATATCCACATCACTATTCTGCCACTCGAGGACATCCCGGAATGATCGAGCGGTATTTTCGCTGAGAGTATAATTGGAGATAGGGGATGATGCACCTGAACATATCTTGGCTCGGTACAGGGTGGGATCCGTGGTGACAGTTGTGAGTTCCATGTCTCTGGTATTTGAGGGTCCGACTTTCTCATCACCAGCGGGAGGAGGAGGAGGATCAGTGCTTCCCTTCTCCCTGTCATCATCTCCAAGATCCCCTGTGAAACCCAGCTGTTGACCTGTCCAAGGATAAGTACTTCGACTTTGGCGTATGGCGGCGTTGATGTACTACAGTATTATCATAAGTCACAGTGTATGTTCGTTCAAAATACTCACATATTCTTTAATATCAGAACGTCTTCGTTGTTCCTCCGTCTCCCAGCCAAATGGTCCACCTTTCCCCCGATCATCGTGCGAAGATCTATATGCTGTCCAGGGTACGGCGGAGTTCCATACTGGACGATGTCCCGAGAGCTACACGATGTATTTTCGTTCCACAAGCATATCAGTCAAAGGATTCTTTTACGCATTGTGCACGCAAGGCGTTCAACTGAGAAGCAGGTGGCTTACCTCGGCTATATACTGATGGTCTTTCCTCTCATCGTCTTCAGAGGGCTCCAAACGTTGCAAGTCAGTCACTGCCTTGAGTCTGATCTGGGGTAAGTCGTGCGGTCGTATGTCTAGCTTGGTAAATTCTGTGATCGTCTTACAAATGGGCAAGAGCTGTTATTTCTGAGAACAGTGAAATTGCGAAGATCACCAAAACGCTAAGGAGAAAGCAGAGTTGGAAAGGGAAGTACACACCAGTGGACCGTACTTTATGACGATGTAGTACAACGATGACTAACTTTGATATTCCGAAGCATAGCGAGGCGTATTGAAAGGAAGGAGACAGAAAGACTAGAACAGCCCAATGTCGACAGAAGAAAGGATCACATCGCAATTCTCTGTACTCGCTTGGATTAACGTATGTCATTCTACGAACGACTAGGGTTGAGCGGAGTCTCAACCAGTATCAGACCAGCACATATACTGTACTTGTGCTGGGAATTATAGCTCATATCCTGACGTATCAGACTGTTCGACTATTGGGATATTTCATATACATAGGAGTGTGAAATGATCAAATCACGTGTCATCCTATTTGGTCAACGGATTGATAACAACATACTTCTCAGCCTTTCTCAAATTCAATACCTGTGTTTGCTATATATTTCCATTCTTCTCGCAACCCACCGACTTCCAGTCACGGATGGTATTCATCATATACCAGCGATTTTCTTAAACTCATGATTCTGTTCTGCCCAGTCTCTGAACGTCCACTGTTCAGGAACCAATTCCTTACTCTTTGCAACATCTCTTTTCAACAATCTACGAATACTATTCGTCAATACAATACTGTGGCTCGTCCTTACAGCATGTAAGGATAAGAACTCACTTTCGATAGAACAGATCCATATTGAGCCAAAGCTCTTCGTCATTTTGCGCTTTGAACTGTTCAGAGTAGAATTCATCTTTGGTTATTCCCAAAGTATTGAATTTGACTTCTGCCACGTCGGATAAGATCGAGGCCATTTCTGAGACGGTGAGGATGTCCGAGCATGCGTAGATTTCTTTACCTATATCAGGTGTCATATTATCAGTGGGCATGAGAAGTTGAATCTCATTTATACGAAATATTGCAAAGTAATAGAAGATGAGGTGATTTACAGAAATCATACGTACCAATAAACCTTTCAGGATCTTTCAAAGCTTTCAACACCCATGCACCAGTTTGCTCAACCGCAAATCCAGGGAGATAACATTCGTCAGGTACCGGTGTAGCCAATATAAAACTGCCATGTTTGTCTTTGGTGATTTGACCGAATTTGTTGGCATTGGAAAAATAGTATGAAGTGATGAGCTGGGTAGTAGGAAGGGAGGTCGTTCGGATATATTTTGATACTATAATATGACATGAAACGTGCTTTGGTAAGCTTCGAAAGAAGGGGGAATGCAATGATAGAAAGTGGTAATAGGGATACTTGATGACCAAGAGATAGCGACTTACCTTGAACTTTGGAGTCAAGATGAGGAATACAATCTTCACCTAAATCCTCCAATGTCGAATATACCACATGCTTCAACCCTGCTTTGATACATTCGTCAATCGCTCCTTTAGCCTGTTTGATCTCGGTCTCCTGACCGATAGATGCATTGCACCCAGAGGCAAAGTATGGTGCCCAGACTTGTGAAAGACATTCTCACGTCAGCTCCACTGGTAGGTTTTAAGATTTCGAATCACAATATGAGGTGGAGCACTCACAATCAGCATTGACGAAAGCTCCATAAGCCCCTTGAAGACTTTCTGAGTAAGAAGAAGGATCGTTCATATCTCCTTGGACCACCTTGACTCCCATCTTATCGAGTTCTACAATCCTCTTCATCAGTCTGTACCTTTCGATGCTTGATTTAATCAATCTACACGATGCACTCACCCTTGGCACTATCGCTGTTTGCATTTCTCGTGATACCCACTACCTCCCATCCACCATCTTCTAAAAGGTATTTACATACTGATCTTCCTTGATCACCAGTAGCTGTAAACACTACAAACCTCTTCTTCTGGTCGGCATGGCCATCTACAGTCCCACCTGGAGCTTGAGATGAAGTGGAAATACCGTTGACCGTTTGCATTTTGATATTTGATATTGAAATGTTTCCGTTCTCATATAAGTTGGATATGACAGGGTTGGGGGTATAGTAGCATTTTTCATCGTATACAATCATCTGTTTATATGCATTTTTTTAGCAGCGAGTTCCTCCGATTATTTATCGCGATGGTAGTTGTGATTGTGATGGTGATGACGAAGACGAGTAGACGTGTGCACTGATGAACTAAGATGTACGACATCTTCCTCAGCAGCTGAAGAAGGTCTCGTGATCACAACGAATCATTTTTTCCCACACTCGTGTTAGCATACGAAGCATTATAGCTTACGCCCTGTGACATACTTCTTTTTCTTCTCATGTAGTAACAGACCAAGATTTGTGAGGTTTCATTTTGATCGTCTCTTTGCGCTGCGAGTATGCCCGACTATGGTTACTTGTCTTTGCTCAAGACGGTTTGATCAGCTGCCGGAGGTCGGATTGAGTACATGGTAAAATCCTAAGTTGGGAATCAGCTAAAAATGGATAGCAGTAGTGGGATACGGCCTTTTACAAGCAGGTATCAGCATAGACCGACCCACTCACACATCTATGATGACCTTTACTTCATTCATCTCGTAGTTCCGACTGCTCATGCTGTCATGAGTCATGCATGATGTATATTACGCTCACTATGATGTTGCATCTCGTCCAAGGTTAGTGGTCCCCCCTATAATCAATCGTACTCGAGTACTGTAGCGGCGAGCTCCGTTGTCCGGAGTATCTCCGAGGTATGTGGGGTTGATTACACTGTCTGTCGCGTAGAAGAGTCATCTAACTTATCAACTGGTCATTTATGCGAATGACAAGTACAATGACTAATCGCACGGTGTAGGCAGCGGAGTAGTATTGATCATCAATCGGCTAGAATTCCTTCGGCATGTAATCGAGTAGATCAGACCAAAAACATATATAAGGCGGTTTAAACGATCCCCTCTTCTTCCTTGCCTTCATCAACTCGTCGACTCACCAAACATTCAAACTTCCACCTTCACTTACTAGATCGATAACATACCCATTCAATCAGACGACTCGCAACTATGTCTAATCAAGATAAAACCATCGTCGTTTTCACTGCTACCGGTGTTCAAGGAGGATCAGTCGTAGATTCCTTACTCGAAGCTGGCTACAAAGTAGTCGGTCTGACTAGAAACGTGGAAGGTTCAGGTGCTAAAGGTGAGCTCGGCTTTCTTCGACCTCTCAACCCTCTTCTCCTTCTAACAAAAAATTCCTGGCTGATGATTACTCTTTTTACGGTGTTTTAGCTCTCAAAGCAAAAGGTGCTGAAGTTGCCTATGCCGATTCTGCCGATGTGAACAGCTACAAGGAGACACTTAAAGGTGCTTATGGTGTATTTATCAATGTTGACTGTGAGTCATCATTTCCGTTCTTCTTTCATATCACTTAAAAACAGTTCGCATCGCTACCTGATCACTACCAACTCTGCCAAGATCTGAGCTGATGACATGCTATGTATTTTAGTCTGGAACATCTTTGCTGCTAAGAACGAAGATGCCGAAGCTTCAGCCAAAGAAGAGACTAGACAAGCTGTAGAAGCACTGAAGGCTGTCAAGGAAGCTGGTGTCAAGCACGTTGTCTACTCCAGTGTGGACGACAACACCCAATGTCCTCATTGGCAGTCCAAGGCCGATGGTGAGTTCTGCCCGTGCTCGCGTACCTTCCATACTTTCAACTCCCATCCTGATTGGGCAGTACTAAATTATGAACACCTTCATAGCCTCCAAATGGGCTTATGCCAATAATGTCCCCTTCACCAACCTCCTCACTACCGCTTACTTCGAGAACATCTCCTCATACAGATTGGTCCAAGGACCTAAAGAAGACGGCTCATTCACTTTCGTCTTACCCATGCTTGATGATACTATACATTACGGTTTCTCAGCTGCCCAGACTGGTTTATGGGTTAAGGAAGCTTTCAATAACCCTGATAGATGGATTGGTACGTGTTCTGCCTATTCTATTCGCTTCATCGAAGGTACAAAAACGAAGAGAACAGGATACTTACTTGCTTTTTGGGATCATGTAGGTAAAGACCTTTACGCAGTCTCAGGCGAAGAGACTATCTCAGAGATCGCTCAGATTCTCTCTGAGATCAGCGGCAAGAAAGTCGATACCCTCCATCTCACCAAGGAGGCATTCAGTAGCGAAGGTATGAAGAAACAGCTGGGTGAAGAATATTGGAGGAACTGGGATTTGTTCGTTAACAAGTTAGTATAGCCGTCTCTGATGAGAATTACGAGAGGACTTGGCTAACAATATATTGAATGACTGATAGACGAATCACGAGAGATGTGAAGTCTTCCATGGCTCTCGCTCCTGAGGCTCGCGATTTCAAAACTTGGGCTCAGAATGATAAGACAATCAGAGAGATCTTGCAATTCTAAAGTCTTTCCTGGATATTTGCAACTTTTCGTTGCTGGTTAGTGTCGCTTGAAGAATATGAAAAAAAGTAATCACGTCTGTTCGTAATATATATCCGAAGAGTGACATGCAATGCTTGTAAGATATGTTCCCCTTACCAGACTAATTCCCCGACCAGAGCATGGCGATTTCTTCCCCGTTACAATGACAAAGTCAGTCCATTTCTCTGTCAGTCTACATGGAGGGCATGCAGTATTGACATCGACTTGTCATAGATCTCCTCCAAATTTGCAGCGGAAAAAGATGCATAGATACCTTGAGTATGATCCGATTGGAGTCATTCGATGGACAATAGATCTGGTGGCAGTGCATTGTGCGCGTGTGTAAGTGATTTACGACTCTTGCGTGTTACCGTGTCCCCGGGTGTCTCTCCCTTTTCCTTCGTTGAATCATCATCGATGTGACTGTTGCACTGATGTACGAATGTCTGTCTCACCGCTAGACCGATGCACATTAAGATACATACAACGTCCAAGTCAGATCCTTGCACAGACACAGACACAGCCTGCTCCCCCCAGCGAAAACACGCCATATCGACATTGCCTTTTGGATTGATACGATCTTGCTTTACTTTGCTGATGATACATAAATACTGATAAGGGTTATAAGAGGTCGTGTTGACCCTTCAAATTACCTCTCGTTCCACTCCAATCATCAACTTTGAGCTGAATTGCAACGGTATAGCGCATATTGATCATTATAATGACAGTCATCAAATCCCATCCTTTACCTCAACATCCAGAAGGATCACCATTTCTCACTCAGGACTATGAAGATGTGATGAGTAAATTGAAAGATAAAGCGGAAGGAGATCAACCTGTGAGCCACCTCATGTCCTTCATCTCCACCATGATTGATGCATGAGCTGACGAGATATACTGTACCCAATGTCCGTTCACAGGTGAAGTGGCAAGAACAATGGCAGTGGGAAATGTCAAATGTCCATCTTTTCTTAATCCAGATGATCGAGCGAGCGTATCTTGTAAGTTAATTCTGCTCACCGTTCCCGGCTGATGTTCTAGTATGATTCACTGATGTGCACGTGATTCAAGTACGCTCCATATGCCATTGAGTCCAACGATCTATCCAATTTCTTGGGTTACGCCGAAATCAGTTTCTTCCAGGTTTATAGCCATCATTCTGGAGAAGGTATGTATACGGTTCCCTTCCTTTCCTTCCTCCTTCTACCGCATTCTAACGCTTCTTTCTGATCCATGTTCAATAGAGGAATACATCTTTCCGACATTCGTGAAATACTCCAAGAACGAGTTATGGAGTAAGAACGTCTCAGAGCATCATACTTTCGATCAAGCACTGGATGCTACTTGGCTATACATCCGATCATGTCAAGAGAAACTACCTGCTGCCAATGGTGATTCTAAAAGAGTAAAATCACCTGTACCTCCCCCTCCGGCCGACCTAATCCGATCGATTGATCTCAGGTCTTTTCCAAACTTGGACTTCGATGAACCATTCGATGTAGTGGGATTTAGAAAACATATAGAATCGTTCATCGTACCATTGGTGGAACATCTAGGAAGTGAAATTGATACGCTCACACCGGAAATGATGGATAGTGTTGGAGCCGAAGGTGATAAGGACGTAAGAAAATGGTTGGATAGTCATTTGAAAGCGTATGATCCAGCTTGGTTCCTCTGTTCGGCTTTTGGTGAGTCCTTTTCCTTACATCTCCCCTATCCTGAGTGCATCTGATGGGTTATCTGCTGATCCTGTGGTAGCCTCAGTACCGATTAGTCTCTGTAAACAGATGATTCAATTGCCTTTCTTGGTCAGAAGGATACTCGTACCTGTGAGTATTCCTCTCTTAATGGGATTTAGTGATGCTGGAGCTGATTGAGGATGTTCACCTTCCTCTTTCAGTTCCTTCTTGCACCGAAGTATAGAGGATACTGGCTTTACGCACCGTACCCTGAGGTAAGACCTTTCTTCACATCGCCCGATAGGAAGTGATCATGAATAGAAACACAAACTGATTATGGCACTTGATCTGTGGCAGAACCTTACTTTCAAGGGAACAGCTTGAAACTTCTTCCATTCAATCGAATGAGGTGCTTACTTTCGACTGATAAAGACCGTTTCATGGTATCGAGGCATGTATAAGAGTCCATCGGGAAATTTCACTATAAGGGCTTACTGTAGGCGCAACACACCATAGCTTGATGCCGTTACTGACGTCGTCGCATGAACTGAATATGCATTCTATCCTCTATCTATTATACGAATATAAATACTAAAACATTTAAATCGATTGCTGGTTTACTTGTCGATACCGGAATCACCACAACATGAGAAGAATCCTTTCTTCTTGGGTTTCTGCTCTTGCGTCTTAGACGCTGGAGTAGCTGCTGGTGCAGATGCAGTCTTTTCGGCAGATGCTTGAGCGGGAGCAGAAGTGGATGTTGCTTCATCGGTAGGTTTGTTGGTCACTTTCTCGACGGCGTCTCCATTGGAAGTCGACTCGGGTACGGATTTGGCAGCGTCAGTAGTGGTGGTAGTAGCAGGAGCCGAAGTAGCGCTATTGGCAGGAGGTTGCAAAGTGAGTAAACTTTCTTATCTCGTTGGACGGAACTTTTATACTTGAACTTACGCTTGCTTCCCTTTGACAAAGGTTCCTACGAAAGTGGCAAAGTACTAACCCAGAGGTGTTGTATATTAGCATTATTGTTCTCGTCACAATTGCTAGGGCCTGACACCCACCTTGCCTTGGTACTCTGCGACTGCGAGATCGTTGGCAGTAGGTTTCAAGCTGCCGTCAGCACCCGCCACAGTCGACGCTCCGTATGGCGAACCACCTTGGACTGAGTCAACTGCTCCGACTGCTGGGTTGGAGTAAGCTGGCGACAGAAAAGTATGTTAGCGCCAGAGTCCTTCTGAAGTGACAAGTAAGGAAGGGACCAGATCCTCACCGATCGGTACATATGCCACTGATCATGGTTTGAAACATTTAGTCAATAATTGATCCCCTTGATGATACTCGAGCATTGACGACTTACTACCGTCTGGAATCGTCAAAGAGAGTAGTCAGTAAAGAGCTGAGTGCATAGAGAAGTAGCGACTACTCACGATGAGCGAAGAAGGGGAAAGAGGTGGTATAGGTCGACTGCGATAGGATTTCCAGTCTCAGTAAGTGTCCGTGGCGCATTTGTTACGTCGTGATGGTTCGCTCACCTCATGACCACTATGTTGACCTGCGACAGAAGTGAACATAGTGACGAATTTCCCTACGAGAGCACCGGTAGCCCATAACTGACCAGTTTGATCGAAGAAATTATCGACTTGAGAAGGGAGTCGACCGTATCTACGAAATTCATCAAATCAATCTCAAATGCTTATGTATTGAGCTGCGTCAAACGTGGAGAACAACTAAGACTCACCTCGTGGGAGCACCTAATATCAAACCATCGACCTCCTTGAGATCCTCCGGTGTGATAGCTGGGTACTTAGCTTGAAGGGAGGTGTTGGCGTACATCTTGGTGAGTACCTCTTGAGGAAGGGTTTCCTTACTACGTAAGAGAATGGCACACAGACGTCATGTCAGGATTCTGATATTTGCCATTTGATATTCCAGGCTAGCTAGACTAAAATTCACGACCCACTCACATCACATAAGGCTTGACGATCGCTCCGGTCGATTCGACACCTTTTATCACCTCTGAAGCGAGGGCATCGATGTGACCGTAGGTCGAGTAGAAAGCTACTGCGATGATTGGTTTGGTGGGCCTAGGGTTCGATCAATTTGTCAGTCAATCATCTTTGACGGTGTCCATTGATAGGACTAGGTGAGTCGAATCGATATAGGATATGAAGCTGGGAGGATAGCTACTAACATGTTGGTTCTTGGTTAACCGCAGAATGGGTTGATGAAGATGGGATATGTAGAGTTAAGACAGTGATCGAAAAAATGACTAAGATAAAGCGATGCGTTGGATGGTATTTAGTGATTTTGTAAGTCCAAGTATATTTGATGATATACTACTCAGCTCAACGTTGACTGCCTACTTTGTCTAGTGTACTAGTCTGTTCGAAAATAACTTTCTGGAAACCGCTCCCAAATGAGGACGATTGCTTACGAATATTTGGTTCCGTACCTTAGCGTCACTTGCTTTGTTTTTCAAGTTTTGATCCGGAATTACCGGTTTCGGATCATTTTTCGCAGATCGCTACAAGTCAGACGCGTCTTTCCGACGGTTGGGATTCATTCATCTTGTGAATTTTCAGCCATCCTCCGTTGGAACATTTTCACTGCCGCTTTCAATCGCAAAGGTGTTCTAGAAAATCAATGAGACCAATTAGGTAAGCTTGGGGTCCTCTTATGTGTCATAAGATATATAAAGAACTTGGGTCTCCCAATCTAAATTGTTTCTCCGTCTTTTCTCCCAGAAATCTGCATATACGTACAATCACCATACAGCGACGACTCTAAACTAAAGTCAAAACAAACAAATTAAGTAAAATGTAAGTGATCTTTACAGGTTAGATTCCCCAGCATCATGCTAATGGCGTTGGTGACAGGTCCACCCAACCCATCATCGCTGTCGTCTTCTACTCCACTTACGGACACATCGGTGCCCTCGCTGAGAAGGTAATCGAAGGTGCTAAATCAACTGGTGCAATCGTCAAGCCATACTTCATGTGAGCCGAGCCGATCTCATCTACAACATGAACTCTTGCTGATATAACGAGTTTAGCGAGGAGACCCTTCCTAAGGAAGTTCTCGAGAAGATGTACGCTGGTGGTTCGTTGAACCCCAAATACCCACTTGCTACCCCTGAAGCACTCAAGGAAGCTGATGGTATCATCATTGGAGCTCCTACTCGGTGAGTCTTCTGAATCCGAACGATACAAGACAACAAGTGACTGATTGGAAATCTGCAGATACGGTCGAGTACCTGCTCAAGTTTCAGCTTTGTTCGATCAAACCGGTGGATTATGGGCTACAGGTGGATTAGTCGGTAAATTTGTGAGTTGTCGATCTTGATGGATCTCAATAGATTCTTCTTTGTTTGAAATGCGTTGCTGACAGTCTGACAATCGTTCTATTGTAGGTGTCTATGTTCACCTCTACTGCCGGTCAACACTCAGGACACGAAACCACCATCACCACTACTTTCCCTTTCTTCGCTCACCACGGTTTGGTCTACGTACCTATTGGTTACTCTAACCCTCTCGTCGGTGAGATCGACTCTGTCCAAGGTGGTTCACCGTACGGTGCTTCTACTGTTGCCGCCTCTGATGGTCACTTGCAACCTACTGAAAACGACTTGGCTGTTGCCGAACATCAAGGAAAGGTGAGTTGAGCACTGTCCCACGTATACACTGCTGAGAAATTATGACGCTGATCATATCTGATGTACGTAGTACTTCTCAAACTTTGTTGCTACTTTCGTTAAAGGTAAGACCGTCGCCTAAGGTGATAGATGGGGATTAGATAGATACCGAACTTCATTTGGTAGATAGATGTATATATTTGTACCAAAAATGATATAACATAAGGATAATAGTTCATCATGCTATAGAATGTAATGATGCCATCCATGTTGATAGATGCAAGATGACATGGTATAACTGTGCAGTAGGAAGCACAATGGACAATGAGATGACTTGACATTAAGAAGAAGGTAGTTGTGCAGGTGGAGGGGAAATGAGAGTGGGATGACATGATGCGATGTGACGTACTACTTGAGAATGATCATCGACAGTGATCGACAATCAAACGGATGAGCGTATGAGTACCTTAACTGCACATTCCTCATCTCTCACTTGCTTTGCGATACCATCTACAGTCGTTTGCCATTGACATGAACTTACGATCACTCTTATCGATCCCTCTAACAATCTCTACAATACTCACCAATCGATTGTCATCCATCGTATCTGTACCCAACTCTTTATACTCGGCTGTAGGCGTTAGAACAGCAACTACCATGGTACTTGATCCAACTAAACTCAACGGTATGTCCCAGTCTCCATTCCATTAGTGATATCCATCCACCCATTCGTCCTTGAATAAGCTGATCAGGAGCGAATGCAATCTGCGATTAGTGCTCCATGCACCTCTGCAACCTCACACCAAAGAAGGTGACTGGACTCATCCAACGGGATTTCAGAGAGATGGATATTGTTGGGGTAACGAGCAGGATCCGGGAAATCATTTCATTGGTGGGGTCGTAACGAAAGAGTTTCTGGAGTATAGTAAAGCTCAAGGTGAGTGTCTTGTATTGTACACATATGACCCAATTGATTTTCACCTCATTTCATTCGTATTCCTTCATCTACATCGATGGAATCTGACGGTATTAACCTTGTAAATTAGGAAATGACTTGATCACTCGACAACCTGGATTTCCGGGGTTGAAAGATGGTTGTAGATGGTGTCTGTGTGTTAATCGGTAAGTGATATCTATATTTTCTTTGAGGATGATTCGTCTGACCCGATAATGCGATCGCTTGTCAGATGGAAAGAGGCAGTGATGGCTTCTGAGAAATTAGGTGAAAGAGTTGTCCCACGGTAAATCAATTCTCACTGCCATTCATAAACCTGCTTAGAAGATGCGCAAACAGCTGATTTGGCCATATTTACACATTGCAACAGTGTTGATTTGTCTTCCACCGCTTTAAACGCTCTGAAGAAAGTTAGTATTGAAGATTTGAAGAAATACGAGTACAAGCCATGAAACAACAAAGACACATTCATATTGTAGCACTACTTGTTTGATGAAGTCATGTATTGACACCATCTATGACGCTCACTGAACAATGTTGAAATTGGGATCTCATGAGAAATTCATGTTAACATTTAACGTATACATATACATTTGACATACTTTCATCACAGTGCTTAATCCTAACATCCTTCCGGGTCCATCCCCGTTTTCACGGATCCTACCAAATACTCATCCCCTGAGCCTGACCTAGTGCCAACAACTTACTTAACATAGCCACCTGTTCTTCGGTTACCCCACCATACCCAGCAGTCTCCACCATCTTCTTTATGACTCCCATTAGCTGTTGGGGTGTATCGACATGTAATTCGTTCATAGCTTGTTTCATCACTTTCTCTTGATCTTCTTCATCTCTAGGTGGGATCGGTACATCTTCGATTGGCAGGAACAGATCTTCTTCAACATCTTCTGCAATGGTACTTATCGGTGTTTCTGCACTCTGATCTTCTGATGATTTCCTCTTCCCCTTTTTATTATTGCTTTTCGTCTTCGTACCGGTATTGGCAAAAGGAGGATTGACATCATCATCCTCATCTGAAAATTCACCTTCCGAATCTGAACCATCGTCACCGTCTTTCCTAGGGGACGAAGGAGGAATGAAATCCAGATCATCCGCATCATTGTCGTTATCATCTATCGTAAAGAGATCATGGAAAGGTAGATCCACTCCTATTTCTTCACCTGGAGAGACGGAGTTGATAGTCATAGGTGTATCTTCAGTGATGGGGAAGGACGTGTTAGGCATATCGATCGGTGTAGGTATATCATTGGGTAACTCCAATCCTGCACCAAGTATGACCTTTTTCAAAGCTTCGACTCTACATTGAAACACTTTCATCAGCACATCTCGCTCAGCAGGGTTAGGGATGGTAACTCACTCCTGCTCTAATCTCCTACAATGGGCTTGTAGATTCTCAAAAGCTTGATCCCTATCTTTGAGTTTATCCGTTATATTACCGAAAAACTCTTTCTTCTTCTTCCTCGATTCTTGAGCTACAAGAACAGGAATGGATCAACATTGGTCTAATCACGTAATGAGGTATGATGTCTCAACTCACCAGCCACCCTATTCCTGGCTCTTCTCCTAGCTAATAATTCCTCCCTTGGCATATTCTTCCTACCACCTTTACCTGTTGGAGGTAAGGGCCATTCAGGCAAGTGTTCTCCATTCTCTCCATCCAACTTCGATAAGTCATCACCCTTATATCTCTTCCCGCTCCCTGCTCCAACCGATTCAAAGCTATCATCTCCCGTGCCATTCCCCTCCAATACCGAGGCACTTCTCTTCCTACTGCTACTCCCACTGATGGGTTTCCCATTTGGCAAACCGTGACCTAAAGATCTCTGGGATTGACCGAATGACGATGATGATGATGGATCTGTCGAGGCTACGGCCTGAGCAAGAGTATTGGCTTCTAGTCCTGTCCAATTGGGTAAACCACTCAATAAACCATCATTCCTCCAGAATCTTGAGCTGTTACTTGACGAATCGTTAGTGTTGTTATTGTTGACAGCTTGAAATAGAGCATCGTAATTTGCTGAATCTGTTATAGTGCTAGCACTTTGATTGGGATCGTTGATAGAAGAGACGTTTTCTAAAGCATCTTTGATAGCTTGTAGTTGATTTTGTTGATCGTTCTGGATAGTAGTGGAAGATGAAGAGGAAGGTTGCTGCTGCTGTTGGTTTTGGTTTATCAGGTGTTGGAAAGGATTGATAGGTGGGGGATGTACAGGTGGTCTTGAGATTCTACCTGATCTGGTTTGTTGTGCGGGTGTATCAGGGATGTTAGAACCAGATAACAATTGGGCGTATAAGGAAACTTGACGATGTTGTTTTTTCGCATTGTATTCCGCTATTAATTGGACAACAGCTGGATTCGATAAGAATACCGACATGGCATCTGCTACGTCCGTTGCAGTCTCGTTCTATATATAAGCAGATAGAGTCAGCTGTCAGCTACCATGGTGGACAGCCTGAATTTGATATCTATTGAGCAATTATACGCACCTGCAAAGCAGGATCTATCATATCCATCGACACATTCCTGTTTCCTGCTCGCTTCTTCCCTTGTCCTGCGACTGACGAAGCCGCCGCTACCAATGCATCTAGACCACCCATCGTAGGGTCGGTATTCTTTCCCATTTCACTGTGTTTTCGGCTTGACGCTATTGATCCTTTGTTGGTGGGTGAGTCCTTAGAAGCAGGATTGGTCCTATAGCAACCAGCAATAGTGTTGTTGTTGTTGTTGTTGGTGGTGTTGGTGGTGGTGGTAAAAGTGATGACGCAGATTAACGATGATGTGGAAGAAACGAGACGAGAAAGCATGAAGCCAAGATACAAGTGTGCGGCGATACATCGGTGATATAGTACCCATCTACCCTGTGGCAGATGTGGTGAGCGGCGAACTCCGTCTTGATCAACCTTGCCTGTCAGCTTGTGGTTCGGTGACTTTGACTTTGCTGGTAATCATCATTCGAGACTCTCTTTCATATCGACATCAAAACAATAGTCACTTATACATACGGGTATCCGACATTTCACGATGCCTCCTCGGCGTGGATCTCGAAAGTCCAACGCTTCGGGAGCGAACGACACCTCAGCGTCTGGCTCACAGGAGATACTCCCGCACGATGTCGGAACCCAAATATCCGATGCTCTTGCAACTTGGACATCAGGAGGTGAAGATACTATCAAACAGTTGATCGATGACCAGCTACAACGAGCTTCCTCATCATCTACCACGCTAGATTCGATACCCCTCTCCAACACTTTCGTCGGTCTGTTCTCGTCCGAACTAGAAGCTGGTGTATTGGCAGATTTCATTATAAAGGTAATCGAGGAATTGGACGAGAATCAGGTGGAGGTGCTGGGCGAGGCCCTTGTGGATGTCGTGGAGATGTTAGAGCAAGAAAAACAGGATAGAGAAGAAGAGAAGAAACCGAACGAAGATACGGAAATGGCTGAAGCGGAAGAAAAGCCGAAGATCTCCTCAGGTCTCCCCGTCGTGAAACTTCTTTTAGTGGGTCCAGCGTTTCTCCAGATGAAATCGTTTTGTCGGAATCTCATGTGTCTCACTATCGTAGGAGAACAACAAACTTCCAACTCACATAGCCAACCTTCTGCTCAATACCGATCGACTCGTAGATCTCGGCTTACACCCCTTCCCTCGTCAACCCAGAGCACTGCAAAGTGCACTGGTCAAGAAGAATACCACTTTATTTTTCAAGCAGAGGAAATACAACTTGATGAGAGAGTGTTCCGAAGGATTTTCAGGCCTTATAGTCTTACTTACAGGTCCGGATGCGCTACCTTATTCAGTTGAAGAGACGTTAGGGGAGAGTGAGATGGACAGAAAAGCAAGGGCCAAAAGGGTTTGGTCAAAGATCATGGGATTGATAGGTTACTTCAATCTGTCGCCTCCACGAGTGCTAGATATCATCCTCGAAATTGCTAGCTGCCACTTAACTGTACACTGGAGATTCTTTTTGGACTTGCTGAAACGATCTCCATGGGGCAATGCAGCCATAGGTGTGGATGCGAAAGGCAAAGGTAAAGCCGTGGCATCATGGCCGGAGAATGAGCTGGAAAGCATCGGAGATGCTTTACATGCGGGTGGTGATCGTGTGCTTGCTCAGGTATTGGGATTCAAGTTTGGTTTCTATAAAGTGAGTCGAGCAGAAATCAAGCTCTTCTTTCTCGGGTTCAGTTCAGGCTAATGATGATTGTTTTTCGTAGAAACCGGAAGGAGGGGATACAGCTATGGGTCTTACCTATATGACCGCTCTTCTGATTAAACATGGCTTCGTCAGCCTAGCCGACCTCATACCCTTCGTGCGTCAATAAATACTTACAACCACCGCACTTACTTGAAACTATCGCTCATCTATCCTTCTCTTAATCAGCTCTCGCCGGATGACACTCAGATGGAGGTGATCAGAAAAAAATGGCACTCATCTGTCAGCTCTCGTTCTGGACCTTCAAACGCGCTGTCAAATTCGGTTCTGCTAGATGATGACGCGCCAGCGGCATCAACGTCGAAAGAAGCTGAATCAGGTGGTCCTCCACCTAAACCTCCTCCAGAACAGCGAATACAGCTCGCTCAAGCACTTCTGGCCATTGGCGATTTACCTTCGGCACTGTACTTCCTCGCGCGATTCCCTTGGATAGCTCAGAGTCATACTGCCATTGCTGATCTCATACTGCGGACGGTGTCGTATGCTGTAGAAGACCTATATCGATCTTATTCCTCACCTACAGTCGACAACGAAGGAGAAGATCTCGATATGACCGTCAATGCACCCAATGTCCCGCCTAGTACGAAAGAACTGGTACCGACACTGCACTCACCCCCTCCACCGGAGACTAGCCTGAAGCGGTTTGAGTTCTTCTATCATGACTGGCGGGAACAAATGGAAGTGTGGACAGCGATCGATGATATACATTCAAAAGGTCTAAGATGGTTGTCCTTGATCCGTGGTCTGGGAGGTAGAGATGCGTCGATCATGGTCAAGATATGTCGAATTGGGGTAGCTTATTTCGCTGCATTGACGAAGGACAAGGAAGCGAGTCTGGATTTGGTGGACTCGGTGGATCGATCTGTCGCTCTAGAGGTGAGTTTTTTTGGATCGGCATCGAGAGCTGACATTCATACATAGCCCACAACTCAGGAAATGAAACCTTGGCTCGACATAATACGCATATCTCTTTTACCTTCTCTCTCTTGTTCCGATGCCACTGCCGCTTTTGACGTCGAATTATGGTCACTTCTCAGCTTCTTCCCTTACACCGTTCGATATAGTCTATACGGCGAATGGCGAGATAGTACATGTAGTTTCAAGGGTAGGGACCCATGTCCTGTCGCGGCTCATGCTGCAGGTGAATGTACGAAGGAAGTACAGAAGGCCCTGCGGAGAGTTACCTCCTCTTCGACCAGTGGTTCGGCCTCTGCAGCTACTCAAGCGGAACGACATTCTGCTCGATCATTGGCCAAATTAAGTCATGGTAATCCGCTTTTCCTTTGGACCACAGCTGTCACCCAGGTCAAGGCATACCCCAACATTGGCCAAGCTATCGTTGACGCCGGTCGATACATGACACAACTATCATTCGATGTAGCCACTTTCGTTATGTTGGATACTCTATCTGATGATAGGGCTCAGCGGTTGAATGAAACGGGTACTGGTGTCGCATTATGGTTAGAGCGTGAGTCGTTTTGTTATGTATCCGTCAATTGCCAGCTGAAATACCCTTCTTCTAGGATTATCAAAATTCGTTGGCGACTTCAATCGTCGATATACCAACATGGATCTCGGACCGGTGTTACAATACATCATCAATCGACTTATGCGCGGTCAATCAGGCGATTTAATCATCCTGGAGAAATTGATGAGTACGATGTCAGGAATAGAACCTGTACCCAATGACGGTGTTTCCGATACCCAACTTCAAGCTTACGGCGGAGGGAAAGAAATGGTTCGAGAAGCATTCAACGCTACTAGAATACAGATTGCTCCTCCACCTGAGCCTGGCACGGATAAGCCTAAGGAAGCTCCTGTAGACAAGTTGAAGAATATCAAGAAATCCTTACCGAGGTTGGTCAATGCCCTTAGAGATACTAGATTGGCTATACCTATATGGATCGCTCTGGCTCAGACGAGACAAGCGGTGGTAGACAAATTGGCTAACACTCCTATAAAAGCTATGAACCTGGTCCAGGATACAGTGAGTGGCTGACTAGTGAAGGAATATGATCTCTAGGCTGATAACAACATCAGTGTCACACTGCATTCATGCAATTTGGCGACTTCCTGGTGGAACAGCTATCATCGGAAGAACAGTTATTGGGTACACCCAATCTACAAGAACTAGTGAATGATTTCGGTCTTGAATACGGTATAGCATTCCAGATACTGCGACCACGACTCAATGCGGAACTGGAGCGAGCGAAAGCAGAACGTGATGCCGATGTGAAGAAGCGATTGGAAGCGGAGCGAAAGGCTGGAACCGCGGTAGATAAACTGAACTCTCCCGCCATAAACGCCAATGCTCTTCCTGCTTCACCCAAAAGTGCCACCCCGCAAGTTGACGGCGAAGATGTAAACATGGATGAAGTGAAAGTGGAACATAGGAACGGGGATGCTGTACCCACAACAAAGGCTGGCGCCAAACCCAAACCATGGTGGCCTGCTGCCTTGACCCTCACGATGGACCAGGCTGAGTCACTTCTGCCCGCAGGAGTTAAGGACGAATTGAGGTGAGACCTGCGCCTCAACGATTTGGATATGATGCTGATCGCATTCAAATCTGCAGCGCTCAGTTCTTCGTGATCTTCTGGCACCTCACCATGCAGGATATTGCATACTCTGCTGAATCGTATGACGAAGCGATCAAATCGATCAATCGAAATATATCAGTCGTATCTGGTTGGCGAGTCATGGTGAAAGACAAAATCGCCGTTGCGGAACAACAAGCGGAATTGACTAGATTGAAGAACAGAGTGGCTGTTTTGCAGAAAGAAAAGGAAGCTCATGGGAAGGAGGTGAATGCCGTGGTCAAGAGAAGGCTGAAAGCCGAATCTAGCAAATGGTTTGGCGATTGTACGTCAATCATCTACTTCATACGTGTGTACCTGGGATTTTGACTGATTTTTGAATCATCTCCTAGCCAAAGGCGGGAAAGTAAACCCGGTTCAGCTCGCCGGCAAATTACATCAATACTGTTTTTACCCTCGAGCAATCTTATCACCCTGCGATGCAGTGTTCGTCGCAAAATTCATTCGAACGGCTCATGATCTCGGTACGCCCGGGTTTTCGACGCTGTTCGCCTACAACAACTTCTTCAATGACAATCTGGCGGGGTGTATATTCTCGTGTACAGATAGTGAAGCTCGAAATCTCGGACGATGCTTGGCGGCGATCTTGACGGATTTAGATGCTTGGCATAGGGATGAAAAGAAGTACAGAACTGAAGCTCTAGGTTTACCTGAAACTACCAAAGAAGGTTCTGAACCCGAACCTTCGCCTGGGATGATCTTTAGAAGGAAAAGTGCCGACCCGCTCAGACCAATGAGATGGGAGGAATTCAATACCTTCTACAATAAATGTCATAATGTCCTTACAAGAGTGAGTACACATGATTATTTTCTTGTCGGTTGATCAAGAGCATATATAGTTGGTCTGACTGATCATCTATTAGGCATTGACATCATGCTGGGCGGAAGCGGAATTTATGCATAACAAGAATGCCATCATCGTCGCCCTTCAGATCATCAAATTCTTCCCTGTGGTTGATACACACGGTAAATCCGTTGAGGATGCTGTCAAGAAATTGCAGAGCGGTGCAAACGGAGAGATCACTAATGATCTCAAGATGATGTGTCTCTCGTGAGTTGGTTCTGCCAAGAGTATCATAAACACCAGGATTTCAGCTCATGTGATTCCGCAGGTTCTTGTCCGGTCTGAAAAAACGACAAGAAACTAGACCGTATATTCCACTTGCCAAATTCAATGTATGTCTCTCTTTCTTCAGTCTGAAACCAATTTGCCCAATATGCGGGTGGACTGATTATCGTTTTTGACCCTGTTGTAGCCTAACAATCAACGTCTCGCTCAAGCCGCTCAAGCCAAAAACGTACCTACCGGACCTCGAGGAACTGATAGTCCTGCTACCAATGGTGGATCGACACCACAAGCTGCTACAAATGACGGCGACACCCCTGTACCATCAGTTCCTACCGTTACTGACCGGGAGAAAATACGTCAGAAATTGGAGGAAAGTAGATCCAAGTCTTCTGCTAGTGCTATTCCTCCAACTGTGAAAGCCGAGATCAAGTGAGCTTCTTATACTGGTTACAGAAATTCAATATCTCAATACTGATCTAAGACACAGAGGTACACCCGAACCTTCTGCTCCAAGCCCCAAAGCATCAACGCCGATTGCCTCACGTGCAGCATCTCCCGCAAGACCCGCCTCACCTCCTGCTGCACCTCGACACACCCGAGCTTCCGCCGCTCCCACTGGCCCCGCCTCTACTACTCGATTCGTTTCTGATGGACGCAATGGACCTACACCCACGGGTCCAGCAGCTCGAACTCCTAGCGCCGCATCATCTACTGCCACTATGGGTCCACCCTCGGATCTCTCGGTTGACGAAGCCCGTGCGGCTGCCCGAGCCAAGAAGTTCGGTATCAAGCGACCAGCTCCTCCCCCCGCTTCATCTTCACCTGCCGCTACTCCTGCACCTTCCGTGCCTTCCGCTCCTCAGCCACCTGTAGAGCCCGCTAGACCCAAATCGCCCACTCCGTCTTCCTCTAGACGAACTTCACCTGCTTCAGCTTCTAGAACACATAGGAGTGGCAGTGTCGAGTCGAAAGCTAGTGCTGGATCTAGAAGATCATCCCGAAGAGATAGAGACGATCGAGATAGGGATAGGGATAGGGATCGTGAACGTGAGCGAGATAGAGATAGGGACAGGGACAGAGATAGAGATAGGAGGAGACGAGATGACAGAGACAGAGAAAGGGACAAGGACAAGCCACGTGAAGATGCGACAGGTGTCACGGACGAAGATAAAGACAGGAAAAAACAGGAAGATTTGCTTCAAGCTAGACATGATAGACTGGCTGATGATCGAAGGGAATCGAGACGCGGTTCTAGGGATACCATTCATCGAAGAGAAGACGATAAGAAGAGTAGCAGCAGTACTAGAGAAACAAAAGAACGTAGTGCGAGAGACAGAGATGATCGTGGTGAGAAGAGGAAGAGAGATGAGGAACCTAGAAGAATCGATGAGCCTCCTAATGCCAGGAGGGATGCGGGGCGTGAGCGGGAAAGAGATAGAGATAGAGATAGAAGGCATGATGATAGAGAAAGAGATCGGGAAAGAAGGGAGAGAGATCATAATAGAGATGATCGTGAGAGAGATAGGGAAAGACGTGGTGAACCCAGGAGTAGAGATACTCGACCACCTCCACGAGAGTCAAGCAGTCGAAGAAGTCCTCCTCCCTCTGTAACTCCTGCACCTACCAATGGAAACGGCAACACGGGTGCTAGCGGTGATCGAACACCTAAAAGGGATAATGCTGCTCCAAGGGAGTTACTTCCACCGCCCCCTGTTCCAAAACCGGATACCCAAGCGGATAGGATAGTAGAAGCACCTCGACAAACTCGATCTTCAATTCCACCTTCGTCTACGACCACCACTACCTCCAACGCAACCAACAGATTGGCGCATGCTCTCCCACCTCGTCCTGGACTTGGCACTAACTCACCCGCACCGACTAGCAGTGGTAGAGCACCAAGTCTTGCTCAGAGGATGGGACCTACCCCTACGCAGTCAGATAAAGAACGGAGGGTGTCGCCCTCTCGTCCCAGATCAAATGAAAGTCCTCATGGTCCTACGAGGGATGAAGGGTATAGTGATCCTCGAAAGAGAGCTTTGGAGGGTAAGTCGACTTGCAAAACTGCATGATAAGACGCAGAGGGCTGATTAAGTGCTTATATATGGTAGAATCGAGTACTCAAACGAGAGAGGAGAGTCCTGGAGCATCGAAAAGAGTGAAGATTGATAGAGAACGTGCGAGGGGAGGTAGTAGTGGAGGTGTAAGAAGGGAAGGTGGACCTGGTGGAAGGTTGTTTGAGAGTGCTATGGGAGGAGCGAGGGACAAGTAGGAATGTAGACTTATCAGACAAGATCATATGGGCTTGAACCTTCTTGCATGAATATGTATTTGCATTTTGCGAGTCATGCTAGTGCCACAGTGAGACAACGTAAGATGACGCACGGATCATCCTGCACCGTTGTGGAGGGACGCGACCGGGTACGAGTAACTATAGTAAGTAGACAAATCAAAATCAAGAAATCAACTGTCATCTATCAACTATCACAGTCCATCTCTGGATAAACATCAATCAGAACAAAGTCACTCGTATCACCAACAACATGTCAGGCGAAAGACAAGAGTATGTATACATACCATCCTGGTATTTGTAGACGCGATCAAGCTGATTCAATGAAATGCGATCAATCACCGTTGAATCATGTTCCCTTCACAGTCAAGCGTCAACTTTCACTCCCATCCATCCGTTCGAGATGGACGCACCTAAGACCTGGTAAGTCGCTTTAGTCTCTAATGCCTTTTCATTACAGCAAAAGCTTACATTATCACCTGCATGCATAGGGGAGGTACCATCGGTGAGCTTCGAACTGATTCGTGGTAACGATGAGAATGCAGTTCTGGGCAATGGCTGATCTGGTTGACACCTTTGATTTGGAAAAGGAATGATGAATTGGGATAAGTACGTATCAGCTATCCTGGATTTATTGATGTTCACGAAAAAGCATGAGCTGATGACGATCTTTAATAGTGACAAGATCGTTTTCTCCAAAAGATCATTACTCGAATTCCTCAAGTATGTCTTCACGACCCACTCAGCTTTTTCGTCCTCCTCTGAGATAGCAGGCACAAGCTGATGGGTAATCTGATGGTCATCAGGTCAGCAGGAGTAACGGTCAATCAAAATTTCTCTGAAATCCAAAAATTACCTAGTCAGTCTTTCGCCTGAGCTTCGACCCTTGATGAGTATGATATTGATTGACGATTTGCATTGTATGGTAGAATATGCGACTTTTGGTAGATTCAGTAAAGCCGCTACTGACGCTGCTGTTGCGGATCTCGTCGAGGTGGGTTCTCGCTTATGTCATGGGATCGGGATTGTCGATACTGATCTTGTCATTCGTTCTCATCATCAAGGCCGAGATAGGTGACCCCACCACCGACTCCTCATCCCTCCCTTCCAACCGAACTACCGTCCCTCGACCTTCCCGTAAAGTCCGAGACCCACCGGGGGGTAAACAGTCCATCCAGCTCTTCGGCGAAGAGTACGAAGAGGAAGATGCACTTTCCCTCGCTCCTCCTAGAGATGGTGGGGATGGTGTGGATGTAGAAGTGGAACGATTAGAGAAATTGAGAGTTCACGCTGAACCTGTTAGAGATGGTGGTGCGCATATCGAAGAGGAAGACAATAGGACGGAAAGAGTGTCTAATCCTGCTCATGGGTTTAGACCTACTAGAAAGGTCAGAGAGGGTGAGTGAATAATATTTTCAGTATAATGGGAGGGCCGTACGACCATGTGAAGTCAAGATATCTTAGCTGGTCATGTCAAATTCTATATGCTTAGGATGACATTAGCTCACTTGAGTTTCACATCGATAGGCCCTGGAGGTGCTTCTTCAATGGGTGCAGCTCGTATGTCCACTAATCTTGTTATCATTCACACACATATATGCAGATATGTCCCATGACCTTTCATGCCAGGATATGCTGATATTGACTTTCCACCTGGCAGTCTTTGGCGGATACGAAGATGAGACAGAAGCAGATCGAGCAACCTCTCGTGCCTCTCAAGGAGGGAAGAAACAAGCGGCTCAAGGGGTGAGTTGTTCGTACTCAACGCTTCCCAGCTACACCTTTCTTCATTTAGTCTGGAGACATACTGAGCTGATTCCATTGATTCCCAGGACTCGGGTAATCTCTGGTAAATCCAATTCAAACACATATTCAGCTCCGGCAGAGACATTGAAAATATCCTTAAATATGCATATACTCTATATCCGATATTGAAAAGTCCTTGATTCTTCCCTTTGTTCGCCTTTTCCTTACATTTCTCAACTAAGCAATCTTACTTTATATTCTTTCTCTACACGTTGTCCTTGTAACTGATCGCTCCATCCTTCCTGCCACTGTTCCTATGGTGCGATTGCTTACTCTTCGCCATCGTAAGAATCTGAATTTTGAATAATGGCGTGAACCCATTTGATGATTTGCAAGTAGCCTTCAATCGCGAACTTTTCATCGACAGTGTGCTAATTCGAATTCAACACACCTTGATTAGCATATTACCTCGGATATGCAGGGAACTGGTTTTAACTCACAGCATTGAAACTTGCTGAGACTGATGATCCCATGAACCTATATACATTCTTGGTAAGGTTGTAATACATCTTACAATCTGTGTTTCCGCTACGATCGAGTGAAGAATGGATAACGGGTCAGCCCACGCTGAAATCACACTGGACGCAATGCGAGTGTTTGATCGAAGGAGGGAGGTATAAGACTCACGTCGACGCATATGGAGTAACGATTCTCTCTTCACCGTTGGATCCAGGTAAGACAGCTCTACCAAAATATCGTTAAACCCATCAATCGTTTGTCCTCGGAGGTTTAGGTCTAGGGTTGACTCACTTGACAGTCCCAGCGAATAGCTCCCATACCCCACCCTCAGCAGGAGTTCTCGGAGCAGGTTCAAGTGGTAAACCCAACAATTCTACTGAAATATACTTCCCACCCAACTCTTCCTTCTTCTTACTTTCAAATCCATGATAACCCAGCCCATTCTTCTTTGCAATGTGAGATACGAGTCTATTCACATGCGCTTGAGTAGAATTGATAGATTCCGAAAAATCAATTCTGAAATTGATCAATGTGGTAACAAGTTCAGGTAAAGCGTTTACCTTCACTCCGCCATTGATTACGTCCACTGCTGTAGTCGTTCCTACCATAGCTTTCGATTTAAGATTTTCTTTAGCTAATACTTTGGCAAGTTTGGGATATGATTTGGGGCCCTCCGATTTGAGAAGTTTGGAGTAGTGTGATGGCACAGATGGAGAGTGGGCGAGAGCACATTCCAATGAGGTCAAGAGGGGTGAGGCAGGTGTGAGCTAAGAAAGCAGGTAATTAGAAGGATTAGCTGAGAGTATGAAGGTCTGTTTCAGTTGTACTGACCTTGGTGGGGAATGGGTTATCTTCTAAGGCTGAGACGACTTGCGACATGATACCGATACCACTATGAGTAGGAGGAACGGAGGAGTGCTAAAGGATATATCAGTTGAACAGTCTCGGAAGATTAATTTCAATGATTTTCCACTCACACCACCAGCAGTACCGACTGAAATCTATTGTCATCGAGTTAGCATCAGCTGGTCATACGTCACGAAGGTCTTGATAGCTCGGTCACTCACAACTATGTCCATATAGCCTTTCTCACCCATACCTGGAATGGCAAATGGAGCGCCATAGAACTAGGCGACCAACCATTGAGTCAGCCTATCTCATCCGCAATATCGCAAAGCTAATAGCCAATCGTTGGAGATCCATCAGACCACTCACATCATCAATTAGACCACTGCCTTCATCTATGACCATCAACAATCCATCTTTACCGTACCTCTCTTCCAAGAAAGGTGCAATGTGGCCTTGACCTCTTCTGGCAAATACCTCTTCTTCGTCGTTCCCGTGGGAGAAGATGATAGTTCGTCGGGGCTTGAATCCTTTTTCGAGAAGATCGGTGATTGCTTCCCCTATAGTATATTGCATGCCAATCAGTTAGTCTACAGTTTTCAAGTGAGAGCAGAAGGCGGAAACTTCTTTGTTTCCGTTTTCTGTTTGCAAAACAGATGTTACACTTACATTGCGCGACTAGTAATGGTTTATCATCACCCGCACCTCTTCCCCAGATATACGTCCCGTCGTTATATCCCGAGAAAGGTGGATGAGTCCATCGGTCGAACGTATCAGATGGCGCAGGGACCACGTCGTAGTGAGACATACTGAGGTGGCCGAGTCAGAGAATTATTAACATTCCTGTGGGATAGTTCGTTTTGCCGTGCACTTACAGCAACAATGGTTTGAGAGATGGGTCAGTTCCTTCAAAAGTGGCTAGTATACCCAAAGCTAGATATGATCACATTCATTGATCAGTCTTGTTTCTATCTATGCAGAGTTTGCAGGAAGCCGTCGGGCCGGGCTGAGTCGGAATGTTCTATGATGACTTACTATTGATGTATTCTATTCTAGCTGTCGTATGACTATATGCATTGACATATTGCTTTCGTCAGCTTATAACGACCACGACGGCAAGAGACAAATGCTCACGCAAGTGGGAAAGTATCCTCCAACCAAGCTTGGAAATCAAAGAATGGTTTCCATCTTGGATCCTCGTTGGGTTCTCCATTATCGTCGAATGATTCGGTGGGGATTTGCTATAGTACGCCGAGTCATACGGTCACAATCAGCTTATCTATCAAACCGTAGTCCTACTATATAGTAAAGTACAGGAGGTATGATGCATGAGTGACTCACGACAGCTCTCGAGAACGTATCAACCACCTTCTTCTTCTCCTCATCACTCAATTCCCAAGTAGTATTAGGAAACAAAGCTTTGGGCTGTTGAGGGCATTTCGACCATTTCTCTATATCCCCTTGATCAAACCTATCGATCCAATTCTCATCATCTACGAACTCCAGATCATTTCTCAATGGGTTGAGGGATGAGATGGATGGGCCAAAGTTTACTAATGTAGCTAGGACGAATAAGACACCGAGGAGGATCTTGGGATAGTTGGATTTCCTCCTGCCGCTATAAGGGGACTGGGCGGGGAGAGGTAGAGAAGAGGGAGTGAGAAATTTCTCGGACATGTTGAATATTCAAATATGGATGGGACGATATGGGGGTATAGAAGAAGAAGACGACAAGTGAAGATAGGTACCCTCGATGAAGAGGGGATAAGTCAGTGTGGTAGATAACTTGGTGGGCACAACAGACGGATTTGACCGATGGTGTGATACCACATGCGGTCATGGCCGTAACCTAGCATAAGCGCTGATATCATAGTTTGATATTGATATGTATGTATAGATATATTTCATATTCATATGGTATATGAGCATTCACTGATATATAAGTAATTACCATCTATTTTAATCTGATCGGTGTAAGGCTCTCTCAAGTGTAGGATCATAAACAAGGGCGGATTTGTACTGATTCACCGGAAGTTAGTGTCTAGGCGAGATAAACGGGGTACGGATATGGGAATCGAAGAAATCTCCTAGTCTTGTAGGGACTGATCAAGTACTGTAGCCTACTCGGTAGGTCCTTGCCAGACTGGTTGAGATTCGGGATCGGTATTGGGAGGTTGCATCGTTCTGCAATTGAACGGTAGATCATTAGCCATGTTATCATTAGAGATAGTGGAATCATCTAATGGAATAAGGATTATGAGGAGTGATGATCCGAGAAGTGAAGGTTCGACATTGAATGATTGATCAATGAAAAGAAAGTCTACTCACGAGGGAGCTTCGAACATCTGGACAAAATTCAATGCGATATATGCTAACCCCACAAATCCTACGACCGTACCGCACACGTACAGAATAGTGTAGTAGCTGTAGAGATATAGTCAGCTAAAAGCCCATAGGAGATCAAATATTGGCGAGACAGCTCACTTGAGCATGAGGACACCAAGTAAAAGGTAGACTATGGCATACCCATGAGTCAGCTGATGGTCAGTGCATAAGTAAAGCCTCTGCGGAATAGATGACTTACAGACACCTCGACCAATGAAAGAATGCATGAAACTTGCATATTTATGTACAAGTACTTTATGTTCTTCTGTGGGTGTACGAATTTCGAGGAAGATGATGAGGGCACCGATACTATTTATCGTGATATGATATAATCAGCTCGGTGCCAGTCGTGGACAAAGAGGTAAAGAGCATCATGCGTAGTGTTCATCTAATCAAGATGATGTCATCTCCGAAGAGATGATGAGACTCTAGTGAGGTGTGAGATTTCTATGGTAGATACTCACAGTACTTCGTATATACCGATGATTATACTTGAGAAGGAATGATTGATGAGTGACCCAATTCCTCCTGCTACTGCGAAACCCCCCACACCACTAGATTGCAAGCGTCAGCATCTGATGATCCAGCGAGAGGTCCGGATCTAGAGCAGCTAGACTATAGAATTTAACAGAACCCTATGCGGAACTTACATGTTTACGAATCTATCAAAGCAGATGATCAGCATGTGAGCTGGACCATGGGTGGTTGAAGGAACCACGGTACTCACCTAAATAACTCTGCTGGGTTCTGTCTGATTGCTTCCATCTTGATTGATTCGCTTTACAAGTATGTCTTCAAGACGGATACGATATGCAAGGTGTGAGGAGGGGTATGAATGTATGAATGGATTGAGGAATGTCGATCAACGTTGATGTCTTTATATGTTATGTGCTGTGTCTATCAATCAACTGTCCTCGCTCAAGTCATAGTTATCTCTCTCTGCTGTCTGTGCCTTACGTTGTATACCGTTATATCCCAATCCGTCCACGTCACTACTACCACCGCCTATCTCATATCTTATGCCGGAAGCGGAAGCAAAGGGATTGAACGCGGCTCCCACGAGGACGGGCCAGCAGGACGGAGATGAGCGTCTACTCCGTTTTCTTTGCTCCCACACGTCACCATTTTGTCGGGTCTGGGTTGGGATGGTCATCGCGAAGAAAAAGCAAGCTATACGAGTATCACTGAAGATCCTTGACCCTTCGACTTATCTCCATACGTCAAGTGAGCAATATCTGTATACCGTCGCAACTGTCACACGAAATAGCCCAGAATGTCAAGACACAGATTTGTCAGGAATATGGATCTCGATGGTGAGCGGTCTGCTTTCTTCAGCACAGCGGAGCAAGAGCTGATGGCATCTTGATATGTTCAGACGAGATGAATGAGGAAGAGGAGGAAGGTTACTCTCAAGAAGAGCAAGGTAAGCTAATCACATCGCTTCGAAGTTTGATCAACAAGCTCACTCTCTATCTCAATAGCTCAAATGGCATCGGCTATGCCAGTCGCACGAAACGCTTTAAAAGATATCAAACCGCCAATATCGGATGATGCGATCGCCGATTCCTTATGGCATTATTGGTTCGACGTGGAGAAAGCTGTACATTGGTTGAGACAGGATCACGAGAAGAAAGGTGAGCTGAAGATTACCCTTCTGTCCTCTTGAATTACTCTTTCTCAATCCCACTTCGTTCTCCATCTTTTCATGTTTTCATCCTTCTGGGTTCGGTGGTACATCTCTAGCGGAAAGTATACCTCTTTCTACAAATGCCTATCTTTCATATATATATCAAGCAGTAGAAACATACGGCTGAGCTTCGTCCAAATCAGGCGAAGCTCCACATCCCTCACTTCGTCCTACACCTAAAGAACAACCTCGTCGTCGACCCAAAAATCTCTTCTCGTCAATACCCTCATCTTCCTCATCGAGTGATTCTCCACAACCGCCACTCACGGCCTTGCAGCGGTTATCCCTATCGAGAAAACAAGCTACTTCATCTTCACCTTCATCTTCACCCGCACCTACAGCAACAGCAGTCTCATCGAATGAAAATGGAGCTAAGCCGATGTCAAAACTTGCTTTACTCGCTCAAAAACGGAAAGAAGCTGCTGCTGCTGCTGCCGGTCAATCTGCCGAAAATCCACTTCGAACACCTACCAAATCTCCATCGTCGTCCACTCCAGCAAGTGGCACGCAAAGTCCGAACTCGGATACGGCGTCAAAACCATCATCGAAATTAGCCCAGAAGATGGCAGCAGCCCGAGCGGCAAGGGAGGAATCTGCCGCCAAAGCAGCACCGACGCCTTTGTCAGAAGATACGATGGCCATTGATGAGCCTAACTCCACTTCAACAGTACAAGATGATCTAGATATCTTCTCGGCATTTACTGTCCCCCAAAAACACAAATCGCATTCGTCATCTTCATCACCTTCAACATTCTTCTCTATCCTCACATCTACATCATCCGCCGATCAAAGTAAAACGGATACGGAAATCACCAATCTACATGTACCCCTCGCCACGGATATCTCAGCTTTAACTAAGAGATTCGAAGAGGCCTTTGCTGAAAGTCCAGATGAAGTTGTTCTTCGTAAGAGGCAGGGAAGAGCGGGTACGGCGGATCTAAATACGACAGTCAAGAAACAAGCGAAAGGGACGGGCTCTAAACCCACTTCAAAGTGATGGTAAAATGTAGAATCAAGAGATATACTTTTGGCTTGAGATGTACCATTAAATAATCATGTTCACCATTTCACCGTTTTTTTAATTCACATTCGTTGCTATGTTTTTCTATGTTTCTGCCTGTACTTCACTGACGTAACAACGACTGATGCTAACGAATAATTAAATCCAGCTGCTAAAGCTGCCAAAGCAGCCTCCGTCTCTCAGAAATCAGCTTCCTTACCAGGTAAACCACGTACTCAGACGGGCACAACGCCCAAATCAAAACTTCAGCCCAAGACTCAGCCGAACTCGCCTGTAAACAGTACGAGCAAAGCGGGGTCGTCGGGAACAAGTACCCCGACAAATAAGGGAAGTGGGAGCAAGAGTCCGTTGACTGTTGCCCAGCAGGATTTGGCAGGTTTGCATCTTGACCAAGAGGTTGATCTGGAAGTTGAGAAGGAAAAGTACAAGGAGAGTGCTGCGTTATCAATGAAGACTGAGGAATTGATAGCGAAAGTCAGGAAAGAGGAGGAAGAGTCTGGAAAGAAGAATATCAGTATGATCGTTGTTGGTGAGTCCTGTCGGCGCCGTCATTTCGCATGGACTGTCACTCTGTGAGAATCGACGTTGACGAGATGATTTTTTTGCGGTTGATTCATAGGCCACGTCGATGCTGGTAAATCCACTTTGATGGGTAGACTATTATATGATATAGGCGAATTAAGTGAGAAGGAGAAAACAGCCAATGAAAGAGGAAGTAAGAAAATTGGGAAAGGTAGTTTTGCATTTGCTTGGGGTCTAGATGCATTGGGTGATGAGCGTGATCGGTAAGTCGAACATTGCATTTATTTCTATGATCGAACAGGAAAATGATGTTGATGTTGATTTTCTTTTTTAATGTAGAGGAGTTACGATCGATATAGCTACCACACACTTCACAACGCCTCATAGAAATTATACATTACTTGATGCACCTGGACATCGGGATTTTATACCTGCCATGATCTCTGGTGCGGCCCAAGCGGACGTAGCGTTAATGGTTGTTGATGGATCTCCGGGAGAGTTCGAAGCTGGTTTTGAACGTGGTGGACAAACTAGGGAACATGCTTGGTTAGTCAGGAGTTTGGGAGTTAAGGAGATTATCGTTGGGATCAATAAGATGGATCTTGTGGGTGTTCCTCTTGTTTTTTTTTTTTTTTTGTTTCTTCCTCTTCCCATGATCAGTATTCCTGCGGAAACATCTAGGGAGATTATTTGTCTTCCTATCTCAAGTTGTTATACAATTTTGAATTGACTGATAGCTTAAATCTTGTTTTACCCACAGGTTTCATGGTCTCAGGATCGATACGAAGAGATCGTCGAAGCTCTAAAACCATTCTTGCTTTCGGCCGGATTCGCCTCTGCCAAAACTACATTTATGCCTCTGGCCGCTATGGAAGGTATAAACATCTTGGAGAATGATGTTGAAGAATTGAAAGAATGGTATGATGGACCTACGTTGATAAATGCTTTAGGTGGGTCAAGCGAAGCGAGCAGATTAACGGATTGCAGGCAGAAGAGGTGATAGCTGACTTTGTCTTGTGACGTTGCGTGATAGACAAAGTCGAAGTTCCCTCTCGACCTTATGAAAGTCCATTACGAATACCCGTATCGAACGTGTTCAAAGGTCAGACTGCGGTTGCGTCGGGTGTAGCAGTATCAGGTAGACTGTGTAGTGGGGTGGTCCAAGTCGGTGATAGGCTGAGAGCAATACCTGGAGATGAGGTAGCTACGGTCAGGAGTGAGTAATTCAGCCTAATCCATCATCTCCGCACTAGCGACAGAGAAAAGGAGGACTACACTGATGTGATTTTGGTCTGTTGTAGCAATCGAAGTAGACGAAGATTCAGCTCCGTACGCCGTGTCAGGTCAAAATGTAACCCTTTATCTATCTGGTATAGATTCCATCAACTTATCGATCGGTACGATCCTGTGTCCGACGAGTCTACCTGTTCCATTGGTATCTAAATTTACGACTCAGATCTTGGTATTTGACTTGCAATCACCGATCATCATTGGAACTTCGGTTGAACTGTTCCATCATTCGGTCAATCTCCCTGCTACGATTAGTAGGTTGATTAACGTTTTAGAGAAAGGGCAAGTGACCAAGAAGAATCCTAGGTGAGTGATCGGTCATTTATCGTATGAAACACATTTTTATATCTACTTCGGTCCTCGGATGATCCAGGCTCTTTTATTTGTTTATTGATTGAAAAATGGGCATTGAATATTAATTAATCATATGTTCTTTGGGTTTTCGCAGAGTGTTACAAAAAGGAATGACAGCAACGATTGAAATCACCCTCCGATCGACATCCAATAACAACGCTAGGATACCTATCGAAACTTCTCAGCAGAATAAGGAGATGGGTAGGGTATTGATCAGAAGAAATGGTGAGACTATAGCTGCTGGTGAGTATTACTTATATCTTTGTTCGTCCGTTCGCTGAATCATTCTCGATGGGATACTGAACTTGGGTTGTTTGTCGATAGGTGTCGTAACTGAATTATTAGGGTAGATGAGATACAAATGGCGTATAATAATAAAAGATCAGATATGACCTAACTTGATGGATAAATGCATTCATCATCATGATTTGCTCCTCTAATCTATTTCCTTTTGACTCAATAATGTTCATATGAATCGCGAAGATGCAGTCCTTTCTTCGAGATGAGATATACAATAGAAACATTATGACCGAACAAACACCAAAAAGTCCATACTATTGGCCTACTAACCTAAACACAAATCAGTGTATATGATTCATACCCCGATCATCTCCATACCCCTTTAGCTTTCTTGGCAGCCATCGGACCTATCCCACCAACTTTATTCAAATCGACTTTCCTAGCTGGAGCAGTACTGCCGGTTGAACTTCTCAGTGCTCCCGCTCCTCCCCCTATCGGTCCAGAGGACCTGTTGAATGCGGACGATATTCCTTTACTCGTCGATGTGGACGAAGTAGAAGTTGAACTTCCAGAACTTGATCTAGCTTGATTTCCTCCCGAAGTAATTTTCGGTGGATTACCCAATCCAAAGCTCCGTCCTTGTCCGACTCCTTGGGAAGAGGTAGACCGTTCTTTCCCTTTCCTAGAAGGTGACATAGTCCTTCCAATCTGACTAGACGAACCAACAAGATTGGTCTTTCGTCCTCTTTCTACTCCCAATACACTCGATCCTATATCGTCAGCGGCAGAAGAAGAAGCTTGTTTCTTCCTCACAGCTTTCTCAAGTACTAATCTCGATAAAGGCGTTTTTGTTTTTAGGGATTTACGTCGGTTGGTCACTGTATGATAATTCTTGGGTTTCGGTGTGCGGATTTTACCGTGAACAAGTGGTGAGAGGGGTGAAGGTGAAGATGGGATGTGGGCATGATAGGTAGATGGGCCAGGTGAAGAAGGTATAGAATCTATTTGAACATCTCCTTCTCCTTCCTCTTCTCCATCTTCAGACAGATGATCTAATTGGGTGATAATAGACTGAGGTGGAATCATGGATAACAAAGATTCCATTTCAGATCGTTTCCTCTCTTCGATGAAATTTTGCTTCTCAATCTGAAAACATTTCACCATTGATATGTCCGTCAGCTGCTATTACTTTTCATAACAAAACCAGTGAAACAGCTGAACTCACCTCTAATTGCTTTCTCTCCTTTTCTAAGCTCTCTTTGCTATCCCGCATAGCTCTACGTTCAATCTCCATCAGATCCAATTGTTTCGCTAATATACCCTCCATATCGCCTTTTGCAGTACTATCCATACCATGTCTTATTAGCTTATCATCTCACGTTAAGGATTACTAATATGATGTGCCGATACTCACGCAGCTTCAAGTTCTTTCCTCGCCATCTCATCTACAACCCTCCTAGACTCCTCTTCCTGCCTCTTGGCACAGACCAATTCCACTTCCAGATCTTTAATCCTATCTTCCAAATTCCCCTTGATCCTCTCTCTTTCCCTCTCTATCCTCTTCTGTTCCTCCACTTCTTCAGGAGTAGGGGCATACATCCCATCAACCATTACGGGAGGAGGGGGAGGAGCGTTATCCAGTAGCTTGGTATGTATCTCCGAGATGAGCGATTGTAGTCGTGTGTTAGCAATGGAGGGGTGTGAGGTAGAAGAGGAAGATTGGAAAGTGAATGTCGAGGTTTGAACCAAATGAGATTGACGCAATTGGAAAGTGTTGAGGGTGAAAAATTGAGATTGCATCAGTCTCGCTGGGGGCTGAGGTTGATGACTTGCATTAGTAGACATATCCGTAGATCTCGAAGAAAATGGAAGAAGCAGTATGAAGAGGAAGTTGGACTCACCTCTTTACCTTGTGATGCGGCCAATGCTTCCCTCAGAGCATTTCCGGTAGATACTACAACTGTCCTGAATGCTTCTGTCTCTTCTTGTAGACTCTCTCTTATGTCTGTTAGATCTTTCAGTGTTTGCTCGAGTAAAGGAGAAACGGTGGACTGCTCATCGCAACCAATGAGATATAAGCTAGTGTTAACCAAGACACAATTGAAGGAAACTCGTCTTACAGCTACAGGTTGAATCCTACCGGCCGGTATAGGATTGAGTAAGACCAAACCGGACGATTTCTGCTGTGATTGTGAATCGCTCTGCTTGGACAGCTGCGAAAGGGCTTTGTCTAACTTCATTTGCACTTTCTTGGAATCGTGCTGGAACAAATGAATTTCGGATCAGTCTTCTTGAGTATGAGTGGTAAAGAAGAAGAACAAGGCAAAGGCAGGCATTATGAAGATGACTTGTAGAATCATATGGAGAACACCTTAAATGAGAGATAACACACCTGAGCAGCTACCCTGACACCTTCCAAAGCCTTCCTACCCCTCTGTACTTCCTCTCTCAGCTCTTTCGTCTTAGCTTCTTCGAGAGTCAACCTCTTCTCCACCTCTGCACAACGTACTTTCCAACCGTTAGTCTCCTGCTGTAATTTGACATTTGTCGATTTCAGGTTATTGTTGGATTTTTGAATCCTTTCGTATTCGTATTGTAATGTTCGATGACGTGTTGCCATAGCCTCGAGATTATTTACGTTGGACTAAAACCCCAAAAGTCAACGAATTCAGTAATGACCTTCTTATGAGCCATGTATGACCGGTAACTTACCACGCTCGATCCTAGTAACTCGAATAACACCGATACCACCTCATTATGATCTTTCGCACTTAACGCTGATAGATCCAAGGGTCGTTTAGTCCATCCATGATTGATCAATTGAGAGTTTATAGTTGATAATTCGGCTGAGAAGACGGTTGACGTGGTGGTATCGGGACTGGGCAAAGAGACAATGGATACGTGAGCTGTAGATCCTTTTGAGATATAACGAACGGACGCACTCTTGCTGAGTTGCAGCTGGATCTCCCATCTTGTCGAGAGCCATTGGATCCTTCTTACTTTTTGCCTGGAAGAGGGATACGGGCTGCGAGTGTAGTAGCTGCTTGAGATGATGCTATCGTTGTCATTGATTGTTGTTGTTTGTTCAACTAGATCTAGAAAACACTCGCGTTGCTCTGTGATTTGTTTTGATGACACGTGGGAGAGTAGATTACCCGATTCGGTAATGATTGCCAAGGGGGAGTGATCGGTGGCGATCTCCGAAGGTGGGTTGATATCTCGCAGTGCAGTGTCAGTGTGATGATGGATGATGTGGTGATGCATGTCTGTATTTCCACGTCGAATGTATGTCATATATTGTGATAAACTGCTTCTTCCCAATACAATCTTATGATCATCTAAGGTTTTCGGTATCTTGGTACCACCCGCCATTCATCTCTCTATCTCTCCAGAGGCCTTCTCGCGAATATGCAGACGGAACCTCATCACACCAACGGAGGAGCATCACCTCTACCTCCCCCTTCGCCAACCCTGACAACTTCCTTCCGACATCAACCAGGACCCAACACAGCGGACCCACCCTCTTCCTCTTCAATAAGACATCGTACACCGTACACCCATCCTGACAACAATGACGACGCTGCACCAAGTGGAGCTGTGAGGATAAGTATACAAACTCCTTTTGGTGATTTGGGTGGAACTCGATCGAGAAGAAAGGAAGGGTGGCCATTATCCCTTACCAAGACTATATCGTCCATCAAAGATGATTTGATACATGGAAGACTTGAAGGTGCTGGTACATGGGAGAAGGATGGTATGAGAGTGGTCTATCATGGTAGAATCGTTAGGGATAATGAGACCTTGCAAGATATCATTGGCAAGGTCAGTACAGACAAGCCTCGTTCCGCTAGTATGTCTAATACTGAATTTGTGATGATTTCAACAGATCGACCCAGAACACGTTTATGTATTACATCTAGTAGCTAGACGAATACCCGTCACACCCCTCCCTACATCTGGTATTATGCATCAAAACCTATCCGAATTCCCTTTACCTCCTCAGCAGACTATCAATCATGTCAATTCTGCAATCCCCTCAACACCATTTTTGTCTCCCTCGTTACCCTCAGCCACCAATACCAACTCTTTAGCTCTGGGAGATACGATACATTACCTCTTATTCACCTCACGACATCACCTGTTCAACCTTTTAGGCATATCGCCGTTGAAATGGGATGAGACGATTCCTCGTCCTACCATGACCCAAGAAAAAGCAAGGGAAGCTATCATATGCGTAGTAAGGGTCTTCGCGGCCTCGAGAGAAAGTAGAGAAGAAGGATGGGAAAATTGGCAGATTGCCTTTGAGGGTGATACGGGGGACGATATGAAGAATATATGGGAACAACGAAAGAGGGTGGGGGTGGAAAGAGACATTAGAGCTTTGTGGGCCACAGCAACTGGTAGAACAATGAGTGAGGGTGGAGACAAGGTACAAGTTGAGGTTGAGTGAGTACGAATCTCAAATCGTTAAGCATACTTTGGCTGATCTCCAGCGATTGTCGTGTGATGCAGCGGGACGATATATACCTTGCAATTACCGGCATTGTCCCAACTCACCGGTTCTCAGCTTGTTCACCTTTTGACTTATCTCCGAATCACGACGCTATTACCACTCATTGAACCGATATATGACCAATCTCTTCTACCTCCTCCGACACCTACTCAACCTCAAATCCAACATACTCCTACATTACCTGGTCGAACCCAAGGTTCAGGTCAAGGTCAACATCCGAATAGACGAGTGATTTATCGACGAACATTCAATATTCGGATCCCATTTATACCCCTTTCCGTCCTTCCTCACCTATTCTGGTCAGCATTGAAGATGACAGCGATGGTATGGATGATGACGAGGGGAATGAAATGGAACGACAATCGATTTTGGGTTATTGTGGGCTTAGCGAGCGGTTGGTGGATTATAGATGCTTTGAGTAATATTGGAAGAGTAACGAGGGAAATCAGAGCTAGGAATAGGGAACGACAAGCTCAAGCTGGAAACGAAAACCAAAATCAACAGGAACAAGATCAAGCTCAACCTCAAGCTCAAGCTCAGGGACAAAATGCAACCGGTCCTGCGATAAATGTTCCAGGTCACGGTCAGAATCCCCCTGCCAACGTCAATATCAATGTTAATGGTGCAAATCGACAACCCAATCTAGCTAGGATCAGTAGATCGACCGTTACATCTTGGATAGCTCGATTCCACTTATCCACAGATTCCAGACAACTTCGCTTACCACCTTCGAACCTAAATGGTGATGGACAGAATCCGTTATTACCTGAACCTCGATCTAGACCATCGAGAATCCAGACTCAGTTGATCTTACCTATTTTATTATGGTTCATCACGCTTGTACCTGAGTGGGAGAGCTTGAGGGGTAGAGCCATAAGGAGGAGAGAAAGAGGTATGAGGGTTGTGGTTGGCGAGAACCAGCGTCAAGCTCAAGCTCAGGCTGCTCAACAAGACCAGCCAGAGGGTGAGGGTGTAGATGAAGAAGAAAGAAGAAGACGGGATATACTTGCCAACCTCCCCACTGGACTTAGTATCCCAGCTAGGAAATATTATTTGAGGGTGTTGGAGCGAGGGGAAGGGATCGATTGGGAGGAAGAGAGAGAGGCTCAAAGGGCTTTAGGTGTGGGTGAAGAGGATGGGAATGGGGATGGGGACGATGAAGGGATGAGAATGAGGATGTTATGATTGTATTGTATTGTGTGACTGTGATTGGACAATTTGTTCGTTGGATGAGTCCTGTGTATATCTGATCCGTGTGTCTGTATGTTGTGGGCTGTACATTGTACTCTTGACTTGTGTATAGACAGGCATATGTCATGTCATGTCATGTTAGCTTACTGCAGTATAGTATGACCTTCGGGCATTGGCCTGTCTCACTCGCACAGCTATCGGCCATGACACGCGTTTCGAATTGCGTTGTTTCATGGCATCTCAAATGTCTTTGCACTGTATTTCTTCCTTGACCTTGATCGGGGGAAATCTGGTAGCAAAGTAACGACTGTCTGTCTCGACATCATCATGGCTCGTGATTGGGGGAGAGCATGGTATGTCCATCTCATTCCTATGATTGGTACGTGCTGACGATTGTCCGCCCGCAGGGTCATCGGTACTTCCCTCTTGATCTCCTTCATCTCATTCTCCTCGCAGATATTCGTGGTCTGGCCATGGTACGGTAGAGTCATCAGTGTGGACTTGCTCAAACTGCTCGTACCATTCAAGTCAGTTCTACCAAGCACTCTTGATACCGGGTGATCGCTGATTGACAAGTGGTAGTTTCTGCGTGTTCATGGTATTTTGGAATTATCGATTATGCGTTATTACCCCTCCTGGCGGTGTACCTCATGGATGGGTGAGTCCCCATCAGTCCAAATGCAACTGCACAATCCGACACTAAGAATTATCTTATCTTAAACGTATTCGTAATCATGTGCTGATTGTACGAAATGAGCTAGAGACCAAACCTAAGTTCGATGGAGGGGCAGGAAGTGAAAAAGGGGAATCACGCTCCGAGATATTGTAAGACTTGTGAGCACTACAAACCGCCAAGGGGTGAGTGGATGACTTATTGGACGTGTTATTTTCAAAAACGGTATAGCTGATGATGCTAATTCACATTGCAGCTCATCATTGTAGGCAATGCAAGACTTGTATCGTGAGTCATCTTCCGAGCAAAATCTTCGAAACGAATTCAATGCTGATATATCCTTGTTCGCTATTGTACATAGCTCAAGGTATGTTCATGGAAATCGCAGGAGTTACACAACTGATATACGATTACCTGTTTCCGTGTTTATGCTTATAGCTTGATCGTAAGTGCATCCTAATCTCCTACAGTGAATACTATCAAGCTGATCTTTGACTATAACAGACCATTGCCCCTGGATAGCAAACTGTGTTGGATTCTTCAACCAAGGGCATTTCATCCGGTTCCTCCTCTGGGTAGACATAGCGACGTCGTACCATCTCATCATGATGGTCAAGAGGGTATTCTTCATGTCATATAGCTATCATGTGAGGAAACCATACTACTCAACCTTTAACGCATAACTCAGAAGTCACATTCAGTCGTAGGGATAGTTTGCTAATACTTACTTCTTTCATTGCACTCCACAGGAAGAACCCACTCTCTCCGATATTCTATTCCTCGTATTCAACTTTGCATCCTGTGCTCCTGTGTGGCTTTGCGTAGGGATGTTCTCAATGTACCATCTCTACCTAGCTTGCGGGAATAGTACGACCATCGAAGGTTGGGAGAAAGATAAAGTAGCAACATTGGTGAGGAGAGGCAAGATCAAGGAGATAAAATATCCTTATGTGAGCATATACATCTCTCAGCTATCATCATGTCTTCTCAAGGCGATACAATACCAAAGCTGATTGTTGTACGCAGAGCATTGGCCTGGTGAAAAACGTCAAATCGGTCTTAGGCCCCAATCCCCTCTTGTGGCTATGGCCTCAACCCATGCGTGGCGATGGATTGTCCTTCCTCGTCAATCCTGATGCAGGTGGTGAGTCGGCTAGTGAACAGTGGGCGGATATCGTTGCTCCGCGAAGGGATTTGAGTGGGCCAGCTCTCGTTCCGATGGGGTATGGTAGTGGGGATGCAGTGATCAGGGGCAGTGGGAGTGGTAGTATTGGTCGTGCGGGGAGTGGAAATGGGGAAGAGAGGGTGAGATTGAGTAGAGGAAGAAGCGATGATGATATGGTCTAGCAGCAATGTGAGTTTGATCTCTGAATCGCGAAAGATCTGAGATTGACTTTGGTCATAATTCATATTTTTAGGTTTGATCATCTGCGTACGACAAGCTGACTTATTCAATGATGTCACATAGATCCAAATGTACAATATTCATGGCCACCACAAGATCCTACTCGACTACCGAACCCTCGTCCTATACCTAACGGTACATCACCTTTCATATATGGTAATGAGGGGTTCAATCCGAATCTGAGACCATCAAATAGTCAAATCAGATCTAGATCTGGCTATTCACGTACTCCTCCTAATCGTAATCACGGAGAAGAAGGATATTCATCCACAGAAGAGAGGGAATACGGATCGATATCGTCCGGATCAAATTCTCGTTCCAGCTCACCTGAGATTTACTTGTCGGATTATGATGATCATAATGAGGGACCGTTACCTTCCGGTAAGAGATTACCGAGGGTGAGACGGGGTAGTGAAGGATGGGAAGTTAGACCTGGACCTGTTGGACCTGTGGGATCATGGGCTGATCTGGAGTATGGAGGTCATACAGTGTCGAGAGAACAGAGAAGACCGTGGGAAGATGAGGGGAGATATAATTATTATGTACCGGGTGAATAGGGTGTGTACTGTATATCATGCATGGTCTGTACATTGGAATTGAAGTTGACTGTTTGTGTGTATGTGTTTGTGTTTGTGTGATGATGGTGTGATAAGATATCCTTTGTGTCCCTCGATTAGATCCGATCTATAGTGCAATTCCGAACTGAACGGATCATCAATCAAAGCTCTAAGCTGCTTTAGTGTGGTATATAGTATATAGTATATGCATCCATGTAAGGAATATATATGTAAGGGGTCTATACAGTTCACCCCTATGAGATGTGTGATCTCTACTTACAAAGCTAGTCAAACCCAACAATGAGCATCAAGATGCGTACCAGACCTCCCTCACAACACAGACGACCGAGTCAAGAAGCCATGAATCTCCGTAAACTATCTACCATATCTGAAGATACCTTGACGCCTATCAATGAGCCATTCCAATTCGATACTGCAGATGTGATGCTAGTATCGTCAGATGGATTGGGATTCAGAGTACATACAAGTAAATTGGGTAGATGTAGGTGAGTCAGTCCTTTTTCGAGCAACCGAAACTTTGTTCTGTGGTAGTCATGTTTGATAGCAGTAGAATATTTCGTACGGCCCTCCCACAGCCTAGTCCTTCTCTACCTACACCACCTTCCTCACCCACCTCCAAACTCGACCTACCTGAAATTCACTTCGTTGATCCTCAATTGGAAAACGGCATAACCCTCTCCTTATTTCTTCATCTGACTTACTCATTACCACTGCCCGTACCTACCCTACCGGTTTATTTCAAGGCTTACGAGACCCTAGTGGATTTCCTGGTCAAGTGGGAATGTGCATTCCTCTATCCAATCTTAGGTAGTGCAGTGAAAGGTTGGGTAGAAGATGGTTTGATATCTTCTTCGAAAGGGTTAAAAATCGGGGATATACTGGGAAATGATAGGTTGATGATTGAATCAATTAAGAGGGGTGGGGAATATACGTGGACTGGGAAGGTTATTGAGGATCCGAATAAGAAGAAGGACAAGGTCAGAGTGAGTGGTGAGGTGTTTTATGTGGTCATGAAGATGATTATGCTGACGAGAAACGATGAAGTCAGCTCCAGATGACGAGACGGGACAATCCAGCTCCAATCATAATTCAAAACCCATCTGCTCGTCGTCTAAGGCGGATCGGACTAGATTTGATATAATGCGCGATGGTCTTCCGGGCGAAGCGAGTTTGGATCTCACGGCTGTACCATACGAGTATTTCGTTTCTTTGTCCGATGATGTCAAATTTTCCCTTCTCAGAGCAAGTCGAGTGGGTAGAAAGGATAGACAAGACGTGGATTGGGAGAAAGTTGCAGTGGAATTTCAACGTGCACTGGGGGAGCTACGTGAGTGATAACAGGTATATGACTGACGCTGATGGGATTTCAGGCCAAGCCAAGTGATACCGTATCATTCGCATAACGGATGTTTCTCTGGAGTTGATGTAGCATCAGTCCTCCGTTATATGATAGTCTATAGTTACATCTCGATTATGTAGTACATGTATGTATGTGTATGTATCTCTAATCATCTCCGAAATCACCTAAAAGCAGATTATCAGTACATCTCTTCTTGTCCATCCAGGAAACTGATTACTCACCTTCATCCATATCCTTGGGTACCTAAGAACATAAAATGAGGTCAGTGTCACTCGTTTACAAGATTGTTACTCTTGTTAAAGTAAGAGACCCACCTTCGGCTCCTCGTCCTCTCCATACTGCATCATATTATCTATATGGCTCAACACTGTATTCACCGAATCTTCAGAAGTGACATCGAGAGGTAAGAACGAGACGATATTCTGATCTTCTATCTGTAGGTGCGACGTGTTTTAGTCAGTATAATCGGATACTGTGAGACGGTTAGAAGATAGCTTACTAATCCCACTACGGCTCTATTGAGATCGTTGAATTTTGGATTTGTGCTTGAGCCGGGATCGTCAAGCAATAAGGACGGGTCTGGGTCAAGATACCTTGGAGCGTGATAGGAGATAAGCTTTGGCTTAATTATCAGATGTGTATATGACGTGAAACTACCACACTCACCTCCCTACCTCCCTCTTCGTCCTACCTTTCTTATCCTTGACAAGATCCATCTTACTCATCAAACACACCATGCTTATCCCCAAAGCCAACATACACGACATGGCACTCATCACCCCTGCGAAGAACTTGCATTTATCCTGCATAAACTGCGAATCTATCAGGTATACCGCTGACGTCCTGAAATTCAAATTGGTCTGAAGGTATCCAGCGAGTTTAGGTAAGAGCGGTATATGAGTGTAGAGTTCTATCTGGCCTGGGCAGTCTATTATTAGGTAATCGTCTTCGTAGGAACCGAGCTCGTCTTCTAGCCAGTCTAGGTTATTTAGGAGGTATCTAAGATATCATAATTGGCGTAAGCATCTATATTTTTTGAGTGATCATTCTTGACATCTTTCCGCCCCATGTTCTGTGTTCTCCCATAGATAGATGAATTGCCTAATCCCGATTATCCATTATATCCCCACTTAAGAAAACTCATACCCACTCAAAACAATATATCAGCCCTCCATTAGGTCCAAATTCCAACTCCTCCATTACATCCTCCAGATTAATCAAATCTCTAATATCTATCGTAGGCTCATACTCAAACTTGTCTGCTGCAGGATCCAAATTGACCAGATGGACTTGCCGACCAACAGTCTGAGCGTGGGTGATGAGCGATGCGCAGAATGTCGATTTGCCGGCTCCTGCTGGTCCGGTCACTAGGACTGCGTATCGCATCGTGTTGTGGGAATGATCTCGATGATATAAGTGGGTATGAACGAGGTGGACGGTTGAATTGAATATATTTGTTTTGAAGAATTCATATTCATGTTCAAAGTCACCGTATTCAAGGAGATGATGCGCGGAGAGTGACCCTTAACTCCGTGATCAATGATATTGTGTTGAGTGGCAAAAGTGTATACAGTACGATTCAACCGATAATCCCTTCTTTCCTTTTCCTCTTTTCCTCTTTTCCTCTTTTCTCTTTCTTGTGTTCGTGAACATATATACTATACAAATCTACTGATTCTCATCATGGACCTCAATGGTCAGCAGCAGCCTTCACAGACCCTTGACGATGAACGTTTGTATAATCATCCTTTACCGAATCTCGCTGAAGATCATATCACTTTCGTTGATCTACGTGAAGAGCAAGACCTACCTGGGATATGGGAAGAGTTAGATGATATACTGACTGAACATAACAACGTTTACTCGTACTCAACCCCACAATCTGTCACTAACACCACTGCGATCAATCTCAGATGCGCTAACGCTCAAATACAGAAACTTCAAGGGTTGTTGAACTTCAAGCTACTTTAATCGCCGATATGAACCAAGTTATGCGACAGATTCAGACCAGCCTCCAAATGTATCAAGGAGGAAGTATGTCCAGCCATCGAAGTCAGTCCCGCGAAGACGTCGACAATCTGGTCGATTCGAAGACTGGAAAGATCTTAGCGGATCATAAGTTAGACAGTATCATGCAAGATAAGAAAAGGAAGAGGAGGAGGAAAGAGAAAGAAGTTGTAGTGGTCAATCAGATTTCTCACCCTCCCAACGATTCTCGCCAACAAGATGATCATCCGATCAATAGCAACAGCGCTGTAGTTGAGAGACCCAAAGAATTCATCAGTTCACTGTCAACACCTCATATAGTCGGTACTTGGTCTGGATCTCCCATAAAGATAGCCAAGAAGGGTAAATCCGCACCGCTTAGTAAGTTTGTACGACTGATAATACTGTATCAGATACAAGTATTGATCAATGCCTTCTACGACGTTTCACTGCCACGAACAGAAGCCAAGTCAGCGATCTTTCATTGCCCAATCGAGCGGGTACATAAGCTGGAAGAGAATCAAGGATTGGATCACCAAATGACAACTGATGGAGTCGTGGGTATCGATGCTGGCGGAAGCTGGTCGCAGACGAGAAAGCAAAGTCAGGGCTAAAATAGACTACGTAAAATGGGTAACATGCCGCTCGTATATATCTATACTCTTCTGAAAAGATTCTGATTTAGTCTGTTCATATTCACTATGAAAATATGACATATATGGTCAATGCGAAACGATGTCGGAAATCCTCGAATCTCAGCAGATTCCATCTGGTCGACTCACCATTCAGTTTGCTATATCATCACAACGATAGCACAGTCAATGAGGACGACTGGTCAATGCGTGGGAACTGTATGCGGACAAGGCATGATTTGATGATTCCGACATACTGGACTAATTTGGTAGGTGTCACCCATGAGATGCGTGTGAGGGTTATGCACCTGTTGTACACGTTAGATTGTAGTGGCATGACATCTAAGTCATCTCTCACTTGCCCTATCAGATCTAGTATAATCGTTTGATACAATGTCACCGATGAGATGGCAGTCTCGACTGAGCATCGCAGCAGTGTCTGCCCGAAGATACCTGCGTTCCTATCTGAGATCGGGACCATATTCTGCTTTGCTCAATATGGATCCGTTCTGCAGCAACAAGCTCTCACCAAAGACAAATATGCCAAACCCAGGTTCGAAGTCATGTGGGGCGCGTCCAAAAAACGAGTGGCACCCGCCGTTTGAATGTGGCACTCTGACCAACCACCACCGATTTCGCAGAGGTTTGTGTCATACTCGTAGGTTCGAACCATACCAATGTCGAAATTCCTCATTCAAGTGACGTAGGTTGGGGTATTGATATCTCCAGTATTTGCAGACAGGTCAAAGCAGCTGTCGCGTGGGCGAATGACGCTCGCCGTTCGACTGTGGCACTTTGACCATTCACCGCCGCTCTTCCTGCAAAGTGCGTTATGTTCACCAATTTTCTGATACATGAGAGTTGAAGGGCAAAAGGAAACAAAAAAGAATTAACGACATTGGTAGGGTTCGAACCTACGAGCCTTACGGCACGAGATATCTTAAAATTCAAGTCTCGCCGAATAACCACTATCGCACAATGTCTTAGTTCACCTGTTTTGCAGGCTTTCTGATGTGGAGACTCTTGGACATATATATAGTTGTTTTATGGTGTGAAAGAATTCGCTGGAAGTAATATCCCTGCCAATACGACGTCTTATCTCCCATCCATAGTCCATGGTTCTTCAGTAGCGTTTCCGCTAACTCTTTATGTTCTGAGTTATCTTGACCTTTGAGATCCATCTTTGTTATCACTTTGTCAATATCCTCTTGCCTTTCCTTTTTTTATCTCATCCCCTCCAGGACATTCCACGATCATATGGTATTCATCCGCGGATTCATTCGGAGTGCCAAATAAATTGCATGTACGAAGGTCGGTCCAGAGCTTCTCGGTGTCTGTCAATTACTCCTCTTCTTAGCTTTCATGCTGGTGTGGGGAGCTGGTGGGATCGTGCGAGAAGTCGTATTTGGGCTGCGTATGCTGGGTAGGCCAATGTGGACCGCGTTTCTTCATAGTATCTGCTACAGTCGGAATCTGGGATTTTACTACCTGCTTTTCTGAAGATGACTGGGTTTTGTTTTCTCTTCCACAGCTATTCCAAAGTTTTTGTCGATTGTGCCTGACTGTATCCTTCCGCTCTGGAGTATATTCGATATGTATCACAGTGGTCCTCTGGTATTGCGAAAGGCGTTCCTGTTTCAACTGCTTTCTTCGCAGCAGTATCTGCTTTTTCATTCATGTTACAGTAGCTTCCATGCTTCGACTATCAGTATGAGCTTTCACGTGTTTGATGTTGATTTGCCCCGGAGGTGACTTATGTGCCTTCTCTAAAGAACGTAGGGAGCTATTCGATGGTGCCGATGGTTTGCTGACTGCTGGTGTTCCTCGTTGAATATCTTGTAGTGCTGCGACAGCAAATGAGTTGTCGCATAGTATGGTGGACATAGCACCGTCCAATTTGAGTTTTGCCCTAACCATTTTGTCCATGTATATTGCTACAGCCACTGCCATTATCTCCGCATCTCATACCGTAGCTGTTTTGGTTTTATGAGTCTCGGTTGGAGCACTAGATTCGTCCATAAAACTTTTGGGTCTATCGGTATCGCGAGTTGTGCTAGCACCGGTCTATAGTCTAGACTATCATTAACGAAGTTGTCAAGCGTTTGTAGGCTTCCCGCTGGTACCTCCGGTCCGACAACTACCCTATCAAGTATCGAGATGGGGTCAGTTCAGTTCGCTGTTCTTGCTGTTCTGGTGTAATCCATTTCAAGGTCAATGTCTGGTTTTAAACGCCACAAATCTGTTCCTTGATGTATTTGTAGTTCCGCCATGTATCTATTGCGGTACTCGACATCTATGTATCCGAGTAGATGGTGATCGTCGGCAACTTCCTCAGGGTGCAATACCATACCCACGCCTCCGGCTATTAATCATCTTCGTTTGTCTGAAATTATGTTGAAAGCTTCTGTCCACTGTGTCTCAGTCTTGAATGAACCATCTGTATTTCTGTATTTAGCTTGCGGTGCATATATTCCTACCACGAGTAATTCAGGATGTGTTTATCGATTGGCCACTTCCGGTATATTCATGGTGAAAGGGAGTAGATGATGAACATATTCCTTGTTGACGGAGTGGTTCGATCGACAGCTTGGTATCGCTAATATAACTCCTGCTGATGTACCTGGTGCATCGTTGCCGTTACCTGGTGGTGTTGAGAATAGATTATACCTCGTCTTCAGTCTTCGTGTACGCAAGTCAGGTATACCATCTAGTATGGTTATTCCAGTCAATATGAATATACTAGGCTCCATTCGTAAGATCAAGTTAACGATATTTTCCAGTTTTACTGGATTTAGAGCAGAGGCTTTGCTGCAATTTAGGGTGAGTACTGTGAGGAGGGGTGTCTGTGTGTATCATTCGTATACATCGTCGAGGTTTTACGATTAATCTCATTTGTGACTAACCTTTGTGGTCGAATGATATCTCCATCATGGTGATCGATATTATTTTGACCTCCAGTACCACTTGGGTTTTGATTTGGCACTGGCACAGCAGGGATGCTGTTTGCAGTGAAATTGTTATTATTAATGGTGGAGCTTGAGAGTCCCGAGTTATGAGAGATGGAATTCCCTTTAATCTTCTCGTCTACATTCTTAAGTTCTGATCTCAGTTTATTCACAGTGGGATTACTTATTTTACTATTTAGACCTCCTTGTCTTTTCAGTTTGAGTTCTATCATCCTTTTTTGTACAAGAAGTTTATTTCTCTCCGTTTGAGTAGGTCCAGAGAAAAGCTCTTTTTCCATTTCGTTTCTAGATCTTTTCTTGGAGTATTTGCATGGTTGGAGTTCTTGAATGGGAGGTGGGGATGGTAGTGCGTTTCCTTCAATATTCAAGTCCCTAGTTACTAGATAGTCCTCATCTTGTGTGAGCCTAAAATTTTGAACTGATGATTGATCGACGATGTCGACAGACTGATTGTATGCTTCCATCGCTGCATTTACCTTTGCAGTGTATTTATCCATGTTGAAGTTTCTATCATCTCCTATAAAAGCAGCGATGGTGGTGCAGGATGTGGGAAGGATTTGACTTCTCATCGGGGAGAAGATTATGTTGTATTTGGATTCAACCGTAGCTTTATCTGTGGTTATGATGGGGTCTCCAGCTGATGCGGCTACCAATGTATCAACATCAGCCAGACTATCAACTTGGATGAAACCTGTGGCGTTTGTGTGAGACACGTTGGATTGCCAGATGTTACTCGAGGCATTGACGTTGCATAATTTAAGAGTCGCATCTAGGAGTTTGAGTCTGAATGCTCTCATGTCGAGTTCAGAGTCAGGCATATGAGGCATGATGGCGTAGGAGAGTGACGTAGCCCTATCGTTCTCTTTGCAGTGAGTCCATTCACATTCGAGATTCATATCCTTAAGTTTATCCATGAGGGCTTCCAGGTGTCGGCAGGCTTTGGGATCGGTGTCATATTCTGCTGGAAGAATGAAAATCTTGACATCTTTCGATTCGTTCATTCTTCCTTGTCTTGCTAAGGATACCTTGATCTTATTGGTGAGCTCAGTAGGTCCATCATCTGTTCGAACCCTGAAGTTCGATTGTCTGATGGTGTCGAGGGTGTGGTACATTACTTCAACTACTCATCGTCCTGCTGTATCGAGGACTTTGCAAACTGTGAGGGTGGCTGCCTCGTAGATGGAGGTCATGGTTGTGGTAGTTATGATGAGGTAGTAGATCGATGGTGAGGTGTGGTCGTTTATTGGATTGTGTGAGTGGTTGCAGATATGGAGGGTGGGGATGTCGATATTGAATACTTACAGCTTGTACTTATTGAAGTAATCATGATGGTGTCTTATAACAGTTTTGAAGTCCCACTTCACTGAGTCATCACGTAGGTGGAGCTGCTCCTTGTATCCTGTATTACATATGTTGTTATCCGTTTTTACTCCTTCTGTAAGATCCTGAACCTGTTTCATAACGTTCCCGTGTGTGTATACATCCCTCGCTAGCATGAGTTCGGTGCACAGTTGATTGTGTGTGTGCCATCTTTTTTCTGTAGTGAAGTCTCATTGTGTAGGTGTTTGTAGTACTCACAGTAGACATGCAAAAGATGTTTGCATCTGTTTCATGTCCAGACAGATCACAATGCTTGCCATCTTGCTCCAGCAAAGGTATGTTGCACGTGCAACAAATCGATCTCCGGCTCTTATCCGATATAGCCGAACATCATTTGTGTGTAAACACACCTGCGTTTTGTTGCGTTCTATTATCGATCGAAAGTCTGTAGAGTTGACTGACTGCCTACGTTGAATGACTGTTGACATGGGAGACACCGGTGGTGTATACTTAGGGGCGGAAGATCTCATGTTAAGATAGTATACAGCAAGCAAATGATGGCGCTCAAGGGGTGTATCGCGACTAGTTAAGGGGTATGTGTGTAGAGTGAGGTCAGAGTTATAAGTAACGCACGACCTGTAGAGTATTATCAACTCATGGGGGTCAGGTGTATCTAATTGTAGCGCATCACTTTTATCGGCAGTGGACTTATGTAGGTGTCTCTGATCAGAGAGATGGTTTATGATTTGTTTATCCGCTCCAGAGGGAAAGAGACAGAATAATGTCATCGTAAGTGACAGCAGTAGTTGTAGGTGATTCATCGTTGCGGATTTGCTCGATGTTGGGATATTAGGCGGATGTGGTGAGGAGATGATTATTGTGGTGATAGTTAGGAGATGTAAATTGACGTAAATGATAATTGTTGAAAGTGTATGTATGAATCTACTTTGTATGTATGTACCTTTGTAAATTTGGTAAGTTGGTTGATGGACGATTTTCGAGATGAGATGAGATAATCACTATCGCAAAGTTTCGAACGCCTTGACTGAACACAATTTTTAGCGTTTATATATCGTAGTAAAGTCAGATCTGTCTATCTATTGGCTCGCAATCGGCCGTTATGTTTGAGTTTGAGCGAGGGAGTACGCCTCAACGGCACACGAGCATTTGTCGATCACCCATGAGTTGATCTGAATAAGGGAACCAGACCGTATTTAGTTTGGAGCATTGGCGTTTCAGCCTTTCTTATCGTTCGTTATCCTCGTGATTGCCATGCTAAGCATGATTCAAGAGCATAATCGAGATGCACCTAGACCTGTGTGATATCTCGAAAAGGGCACCAGTCGGCGTGCATTGCAACAAACTCTTAGTGATATGACTGTCACATCAGAACACCGACTGATAGCATAGTACAACATTGATAGACAGATAGAATTCATGTCACTGTGCCTGTACTGTATGTTGATCAAAAGTCAGTTGAATGTGGCGGACAATAAATACCTCATCGATGGAGGACCACACAGCTTAATGAGGGCCATTCTCGTCTTACATGCCCTTTCATCCTACTGTTCAAGCTTACCTCATGTCTAGCGATGGTGCCGATGTATCTGCCACACTGAGTCTGGGCTTCCCCAACCTGATGATTCTGTAGTGAAGATCGAGTGGCGACTGCATGTCTTATCATGGCGCTTGACAACATTGACCCTACCTCTCCGTTGTTTAGCTGTATCTCAATTCGAACTTCCTTAACGGATGAAGGTGCGGTATGAACCGGTCTTGCCTTCGGTGAGATCGGGTCATCTACAATTGTGTACAGTCCGCTTTGAAGACAACAGATGGATACTGCACCCGTTACGGAGTAGGTACGGGAACTCCGAAGATAAAAATGAGGGCGGAGACGAAGAAGAGATGGAGTGGTTCTCTGGCGAGCACTGCATAGTCGAACCGATTGATACTGAAAACTGAAGGCAATACGAAAGCTTTCGGGGATTCCGCCATCACTTTCGATTGCATCAATCTCACCACGCTGATCCTTGAAAGGACAAGAAATTATCAATGATTGCGGATCGGATGTTAATCATCTTCCCATTTAGGTCGGAGCGAGCGGGGATGCTCCAAGATTACAGTATACCCTCCGATGATAAGAGTCCCTTCATCCCTTTTACGACGTGGACCGCAGTGAGATGCCGCAAAGATAGCGTCTCGAAAAGGTATAAAAGGCAATAGTAGCCGACCACCAACATCTAAATTTTTCTCAAGGACTCATCTACATCTAACAGACTACATCATGTCATCTTCCAACGATACTAACCAAGAATCCTACTACTACGCATCCGACTTCCAAGGTCGACCTTATCCGGTCTCCACTCGTGGTGGACGAAGTCAGACCTCCCACATACCCGGAACCGCGAGTGGCACCGGCTATGACCCATCTTGGGAGGCTAGAGCTAGACAACTAGGTGCCGATCAAACCCATTTCTCGGGATTAGCAGATACGCAACAGCCCCAACCGCAGTCTGCTACCCCATACCAGCCCCCGACGCCCGGTTCGTCAGAAGGGTATCCATGGGTATATACACCCGGACATCCCGATCTTACAGCAGAGTTGGGAAGAATCACTCCTGCACCAAGTACGGGTACCGCACAAGCTCATTTCACAGGCCAAGCTCCCAGTATTCCGAACTCATACCCTGTTGGGAATCTTCCTTTATCCAATTTGGAGAGGTTCGGTCATAGAGCCGCATCGTACCGGGCTGATGTTCAGACCAACCAACTAGTCGATATCGGGGAATATGAACGAAGTAATATGAACCCTTGTCGATCGTCCAGACATGGCACTGAGACAAATAGGCCTTTCAAACCTCCTAAAATCATGAGAAGCTCATTCTTGGGCTCTCACGGAAGATATTGGTTGGAGGCCGATTGTGTAAGTACAACGGAACCTCCCCAGCCCAGGGTTGGTGCAGTCTGGATCGCAAAGTAAGCTGACAGTGAGACAATCTCGTGTCAGGCAAGATCTGGAACCTGCTTGGAGTACTTGGTGAATAATCGTATCATCTGGGAAAAGGAGGCTGATACTATTAGAACCAAGGCCATCGAACATAGAAACAGTCACAGATCGGGATGAGCTTGCATTCATTGGTACAGTACAGTATACGCCTATACGTAGCTTTCCTTACGCTCGATTATCTGTTTACCTGACCTTTATTGACATGGGATGCATGTTCCGATGACGATGCAAGGGGTCGTTATCACCTCGCTCCATGATTGGCCGGGTAAGCCAAAGTGAGCTAGCTAATCGGTTTCAGACCCATGCAAAACGACTTCAGAGTGTCACGGCCGTATACCGCTATCATACGAAGCATGCAGTAGGAAAGCGAGATTTAGGAGAGAGTAGGAGAGAAAAGATAAACGGAAAGAGTAAGATTTAAACACAAGAGGCCGGATAAGGAAGATATCGACTCGATACAACTTGAGCAAGTCCAAATTATGGCGATTGAACGAGTAACAAACCAAAGAAAGAGACCAGAAGACAAGCCATTGAAAGACTCTTAGAGAGAACTCGAGTCAGAATATTCTCCTCGTTGATCTTAGTTTAGTTGATTTATAGCATCTTTGTACCGACTTTGCTAGTTTATGCTACAATTGTCCCATAAACTTTAGAGAACTCAGTCAAGCGTGAATTATAGCTCAACCAATCAATCGGGATCACCATCGTGATATAGAGGTTCTGCAGCGGGTCAGTCTTGCCTATCGAGCCATTTGGTATTTTAGTGCCACGAGTGGAGACGGCTTTGGTCCTCCGATAAATGCCCACCAATGCATGGCTTCGGGGAATCTTAGTATCCTTTCTCGTCCTCTCCATTGATCGAGGAAATCATTTAGCATGAAGAGACCTTCTTGATCTTCTCTATTGCGTATCCCTCAACATCCTTTGATCCCCCTTAGAGCATGGTTCGACCTACCTTTGTATAAACATAAATAAACGATCGTCATGCTTCTTGCCATTGAGACCGGATTCGGAAATTGAAGTTTTCCCGACTCCACTGGATCGTCTCCTCAACAGGCAAGTCATCTACGTATATAAAAAGGCCTTCAAAGAGAGGTGCTGAGGCCCATCTCTCCCGTATCGACAAAGTGCTTTAATTTGATCTAAGAACAATCGTTAAAGAGAAGATGTCAAGCTCTACTGAAGCTCGCAACACTGTCTATCTGGGTCAAGAGAATGTTACGACTCACTCGGAATCCGCGACCGACGATCAAGCGAAAAGATTTGAGGAAAGCATGCAACAATCATCCGACAATACTTCATTTACCTTTTGGGCCAGCGTCAGCAGGCCAGATGGTTCAGCGGCACACAGCTATGTCACTCCCCGAGAACAATTCGAGCTCAAAGGTATGATCGCAGAATTTGCGAACCAAAATTCCCGAATTGGTTGGCCTTAAGATGCCACATGATGTTCGCTTCGAACCGAGCAAAGTCTTGTCCAAGCGCGATTCGGCGATCTTCATGAAAACTGAAGAATGTGACTTTTGATTGATTGATTGTCGGTTGCTAGGATATCGAGTCATGATGGTGATATAGGATCTTATGATATGCATTTGTTGCCTCATAGGCACATGTAGTATTATCTTAGTTCCAGGCTGATCACAGGTGCTCATCCGGTCTCAGTCGCCACTTCTGACTTTGGCTATAGTATTGTCCATTGCACTCCACGTTGGGTCTTCTCTCTAGTGTCTAGATATGAATAGGTACCCTTTCACATTGTTAAGGTGGAACACCTTTCAATTCTGGAACAGATGAACTTCTGATGATAGCTGCTGATGAAGTGGCGGGGTACACGAAGAGGCTGAATCGCGTCAGATACAGTATGTCATGTTCCTCTAAAGTCGCTCATCCAAGCAAATAAAACATAAGAATGACACATATGATCCAGATACTGAATATTGATGAGTCGGCAGACGGCCAGTAAGGGGTAGAAGAAAATATAGTGATAGGGCAAAGTGTATCGGTCGAGCTGTTATTACCCATACTCAACCGTGTTCTAAATAGAAATCTATGTGGACGGTCGTGACTCACAAGTGAAGTTGTACTCTCGGTGTACCCGTTGTAATGATCCGATCGGATTCATCAATGGAATGTTTATCATCAGATGACGATCTGGTCGATGTCATGTCATCTCTTGCCATGCGCAAGATATTGTGTCTACCGGGCACAACGCATAGAGCTTACAAAGTTTGGTATATGATGAAATCCAGGTCTGACCCTACTCGTAAGGTACGCGATCAAAGCGGATAGAAGTCATTGCCCTATATGAGCTACGAAGAGAAGTGTCGCCCACATACAACCATATCTATCTCTCGTATCACTCCCTTGATATCCCTTTTCATTCGTCAAAATCACTTCGTGTTTCCCTTGTTCCAGACTAGGATTTGAGAATAGTACTTGGTTGAATGTGTCCTCTGAGCGATTTCCATTCAAGTAAGTCTTACTTGATCTGTCAACCGGCACTGAGTAAGACCCGGGACTACACCATAGATAGGTGGTCAGTTTTTGAGGCCAGAGACGGGAAGTATAATTTGTAAGCAGATGTTGCAGCCACGAAGCAATGCGAAAGGGATAATATCCCTTCGGTCTGATCGCGCCAAATAACTATATGACATTCCCTGCAAACTCGAATTTCATACTATTTCCCCATGTGGACGAAGCTTAGAAAGTCGAGTTGGAATACTGATCGACGAATGGATCGCCTATACCAGATGCTAAGTTGGTGAGCGGTACTGCTAGAGAAATACTGAAACATAGCGTGTGACTCTCCATCATGATCGTCCCCATCCCAATTGCCTATGTAGGTCATAAGAGGCCAAGGGTCGTCTATCGTTATATTCCTGTTCTCACCCATGGTTGAGAACTAGATTCAGCGGGGAGGTGAAATTCCTTCACAATTATGGCTGAACACCTATATTTTAGCTTCACGATCTTATTTATATATCAGGCCCAACCAAAGGAGATCTGGGGCAAGGGGTTAGATATGATCGTACTTGGGATCTTATTCACATCATGATTGGCCTGTATTCAGATGGGTGAGTACCTTTGACACATCCTCTCGTTAAAATTTTCTCTCAATATCGTTTAGAGTTATAGGTAATTCCGATCCGGCTTCCGATCATGTGGTGCATAGAAATCTGACAAAGTTAATCAATGATTTCCCACGTTCGATTTGTAACAATCTCGATCATTCGTTAGGTAGATCCTTCACGCAATGTCGAAATTGAAGCGCCAGAGTACATCATCAGACCTCAATTTTCATTCAGGTGTAAGGATGTGAAAGATGCCTAACCCCCATCAATCCGAGTGGGACCGATCGTATTCAGCAGTAGTCTATCACCTTCTTGTTATGTGGTATATGTGTCAGTGATCATACAGGTTGTCAGAAGTAGAATAGGAGAGTTACAGAATGTACATACATAACCATCACATTGGGTCTATAGCCAATCTCCTTCAACGCCTACAATCTTGCTCCCCCACTTCGCCCTGGCTCATCATGCCCATTATGCATCCAATCGATCTCATCCCCACCCCTGACTTTCCTACCTTCATCACTCTCACTTTCTCTCTCTGCCAATTCGTAAGCTTCAGGGCCATCATCATCATCGTCATTCGCAGCTGCTGCATGTCCGTTCTGTTCTAATTTCGAATACCCTCTTTCCTCGGCGTTACTCTGATCGAGCTCTTTGTTCAATTCGGCATTCTTGCCCGAAGTGGAGTAAAGAGCAACGAGGAAGGTGATAATGAGGTATAAGAGGAACGAAAGTGAAAAATCGAATAGGGCGTAGGAGACATGGTCGATACCCATTCCATCGGCGTTTCGAAGTTCTTCGTCTGTAGCTGACATGAAGAGAGTGCTAAAAGAACGGAATGGAGTGAGCGACTGCGATAGGGTATCTTTGTTTAGATCAAGAGAATCAAAGGATGGATTCGGGCACTTACCCTCCTAAAGTCAAAAGCTGAATTTGGCGTGCGGTGTCAGCTTGTGATATTGGTACTATGAGTGAGTGGATAGCTGACTCACGTAAGGAGGCAAATGCTGGAAAATTCTGACTGTACCAGGAGGAGTAGGTTTATCGTTGAGCACGAAGCAGACCTCGATGAGTCTTAGAGTACCAGCAGCGATGAGGGCGTATCCGAATAAGCCGTGAATCTGCATATGCGAGGGGACATAGACAATCAGCCTTGTAATGCTACGAGAGTCATATACAATTCCCCTACCATACTCACCTTCGAAGAGATCATCAAAGCTTGTTCGTGTGCACTCATCCCCCAGCCGGTCATGATGATGCTGTAGGGTGGTAGTCAGCTCCGATCGTGTCTTTGGCCATCGTGTGAGCTTACATGACAGCAGGAACGAAAGATCTCTTGCCATTCCTACTCAACCAGATACCTAACATCCCACCAGCCCACCAGAGAACACCCTGTTCATTCGACCTATGAGTCAGCTATCCGACAAAGTGTACTACGAATAGCTCACCATCATAGTATGTTGCATATCTTTATGAGTCCACGGTCCACCATGATGCTCAGTAAACGTATTGATGATTCCCTAAGACACAACACACTATCAGTCTGTTGCTTGTCATGGTCGTTATGACATTGATCAGAAACTAAGGTGAACGAGTGACTCACCCAAACCATTATAACCGAACTGTCCAACATCTCCTGACTCCTTCCTGTCCTCTCCAACCATTTATGCCCAACTTGCAACATGATCACCATAATCGCTGCGTACCCGATGAATGCCGATCCCATAATATAATGAGCGGCACATTGTCCTAGGTGTCCTCCTCGACAATATCCCAAAGCAGTCACTACCCCGAATAACATTTCTAAAAGGGGACGATCAATTGTCAGTACTAGTTCAGTACTAGTTATGAATTGAAAGCGATCGTTTGGTACGAAACTTACGGGTCCAGCCTAATATCGGAAATACTTTGCCTATAAATGAATGGAAGGGAACTATCCACCGTCTAACGGTTTTCTCTAAGATGTGCAATTTGAGGAATATCCCAAGACCGACTTGCTATATTTGACGACCAACATCATCAGCTTGGACTGCGATCTTCACATCTTTGAAAATATTTTGGCCAGTATAGGTATTATGTGATTCGACTCACAGTCACCAGAACCCATGTTATGATCTTAGCCATCAAGCCGTGAACCTACATCACGCGTAACGTATAAGCTTTCTTGACCTCGCATGTACAAGGAGCAGAGATAGCTTACAGTCTCAGGATACTGTCTTCCACCGTGATGATGTCCAAAGTACATCCCAACGAAGCACAATACTACACATCCCTGTCAGATTAGCTATTATACATAGCCCAGTGGTATCGCAACACGTACCTGTATTTATTGATTGAAGGGGTACATGATATTTCGACCTATAACCGCAGTACAGATTTGACTCACGTTAGTTATATATTCTATACCGTCTTTATCGAAGAGTAGATAATGAAAGTGATAACTCACTTGGATAGACCTAATACCATACCTATAGGAAAAGAGATACCCCATAGGAAAGTTTGTAGCCCTCCGTGAAGGTATATTATCCCATCTATAGGAACACTCTCGTCGACTTCCGTTACATTGTGATGAGCGTGTGCATGAGCTGTACGAGTACTCGATCATCAGCAAACGCAATTCCACGTAGAGTATCAAGGCTGGATGGATAGACTCACCGTAGCTTGCATATAGCACAGCGCAGGAAGCGTATAACAAGGTTCTGCTCGAGGATGTCATCTTGCCTAGTTCCCTCCTTACTCCTACTCGCACCAAGCGGCAAACAAGATAGACTTCTCCTTCTGTGGTGTCGTTCTTTCTGTTCGGTGGGTGTTATCCTCTGCTGAACGTCCTGCTAGTCTCTCCAGGTCTCTCCGAAGAGTCAATCTCGTTCAGTGATGATAGTGTGAATTGACAAGTGAAATCGCAAAAAGGAAAACAGAAAGTCGTTGCGATTGATTACGTCTGCCGTGAATACAGTTGGTTTGTAAACATAACATTCAACATCTACGCGGTCAACTCCGTATACGCATTATGGTCACTGGCCGACCTCACGACTATAGCATTCAACACTCAAGATCAAGCAGATAGATATGCATATACGTTCATTGAACATGTAAATAAACCAAGATGTTCAAGTTAGTATGGAGGAGATAACAGATATACACATAGTCTACCTGACTGAGAAATCGACTAAAAAGAAAGTAAACGAAAAACACATTTACTTGAATTTGAGCTAAACCACCTTATACGTAAGGGATAGAAGCCAAAGCTGGTCCTGCATCAGCTCCAAGTAAATGGGTCAATCTCTTCTGAGCAACTTCAACAGCTTCGTCCCTTACCACTCCCTTGGCGCCGTTGGCCAATCTGGTTGGAGCAGATCCATCATCCAAACCTAATTGTCTGTCTGACCAGACATTCTCCACTGGGATGGTGTTTGGTGCACCTACACCGGCTCGTCCTCCGATGGCCTTCCAATCTGAAATTCTCTTCAATTCAAGTTTGTTGAATACGTTATCGAGTGATTCGACTAGGTGAGTGATCTGTTCAGTCGAGTGTCCAGGTGTAGGAGTGATTCTCAATCTTTCCTCTCCAACAGCGACGGTGGGGTAGTTGATAGATTGAACATAGATCTTATGGTTGGATAGTAACATATCGGACGCTTCTTTCGCCAAGGCCGCGTCACCAACTAAGACTGGAATAATGTGTGAAGGGTTGGGTACGACAGGAATATCAAGACCATTCAGTTGTCTCTTGACTTCTCGGGTATTGAGCTGTTGTAATCTTCTATCACCTTTGTATTCCCGTTGATAGGCGATCGAGGCTTGAGCACCAGCAACAACAGCAGGTGGCAAAGAGGTGGTGAAGATGAAACCAGGAGCGTAAGATCGGACTACGTCAACTAAATCGGCTGATCCAGCAATGTAGCCTCCAACTACACCATAGGCTTTACCGAGAGTTCCAGTGATGATGTCAATTCGATCCTGGACACTTCCCTTGACCGGATCGGACGAAAGTCGAGTAGCGAGATGAGCATCGTAATCGAGATGTTCAGCTACACCAGCACCGTTAGGACCGTACATTCCTACAGCATGTACTTCATCTAAGAAGGTGATGGCACCATATTTGTCGGCAAGATCACAGATGGCTTCGATGGGAGCCACAGATCCACACATGGAGTAAACACTCTCAAAAGCAATGATCTTGGGAGTTTCCTTGGGTACAGCTTGAAGTTTAGCTTCTAGATCGGCCATATCGTTATGCTTGAAGATAACCTTCTTGGCACCGGAATGTCGGATACCTTGAATCATCGATGCGTGGTTCATCGAATCGGAAAAGATCACACATCCAGGTAATTTGGCTCCGATGGTGGCGAGACAAGCATCGTTGGCGACGTAGCATGAGGAGAATACCAGTGCAGCTTGTTTTCGATGAAGTGATGCAAGCTCGTCTTCAAGTGAAAGGTGTAATGCACCGTTACCAGCGATGTTACGGGTACCACCCGCACCTGCACCGTATCGATCGAGAGTACGTCTAATCGCCGCCGTCAGCTAATTCATCTCTGTCTCGATAAGGATGACTAGCTGACTCACTTCATGGTACCAAGTACAACCGGATTCTTACTCATACCTAAATAATCATTCGCACACCAAACATTGACTTCATCCTTGACATTGGAAGTATGCGCGATCGTGAATTTAGCAGCAAGTCGATTGATGTTGTTGAAGTATCGGTATGACCTGTTGTGCCATGCATAGTCAGCATCAATCGACTCCAGTGATATGAAAACTGTATGGACAAGAACCAGAATACTCACTTGTCTTTGTGTTTCTTTTGCAACTCGGCATCATAGAACTGTTGATAATCGAATCTACCAGCAGTACGAGCAGTTTCTTTAACGTTCGCAGCAGCTTCTCTTGCAGCTTGAGCGTGAGGGCATTTAGCAGCTTCAGCGTTGTTGAATTGAACGTTCTTTTGCTAAATGACATAGCAAAGGTCAGCGCATTGGTCTTTTTCTTTGGTGTTTCTACATGATCGTAGGTGCCTGTTATTCAACTTACCTTGTGGATCTCTTCGACTTCCTTGTTACCAGCTACAGAAGCGTAAGTTCTAGCTTGAGAGATGGAAGCGAGCTTGGGACCCATCATTGGACAGGTCATGGCTTTCGCAGTGAGCGAAGAGACGTTTGATGATACGTTGGTGGATGCCATCGATCGGAGCGATGTCGCGGTGGAGTGTCCTAGGAAAGGACATACTCCCGAGTATCGAAGGAGTGAGGTTACCTGCATCGTTGGTTATGTGTCTTACTGTGGTGATGATAAGAAGAGGAGGGGCAAGATGTAGGTATGGATCAAGAGAAGGAGATGGTGAAAAGAGATGAGACGATGTAGATGTGATGAAGGATCGAGGCAAAAAGCGTAAAACCTATAAGCGAGTGGTGAGTTGTTGAGTGGTGAGCTAATATTTAATTCGGAATTACTGTTGATACCCAATCATAATCCACTCAATTACCAATTGTGGCAAATGCCTCTGTTACCTGTTTACGGCCGTCGTCGAGACAACGTATGTATCTTTTAAGCGCTTGGTCTTCCTCCTTGACTACATACATGGATCCATTCTTTTGTCCTTTCGTCTCTTCTCTATGCATGAAAACAGCGAAGAAAGTACAAGGCGAGTAGGAAGGAGGTGAATGGGAGGAGGTTGTGGTAAGCAGGAGAGATTGTGAACGAGAGCGTGGAGTCCACATAGCCAAGAACCATCGTATCACGTGATATACGATATTTCAGTCTATGTGGAGATGTCATGTACTGGATGATGAAAAAGTTGGATGGTAAAGTTAGTACAGTCCTTCATAAGCAGTATAATATCCTCATTCCGTGCCAGGACAACATTCAAGAAGAGCCATTGGTTCTAGTCGCGATGAGAGCCGGTCCAGCATACATCTCAATAGGCTCCAACCGGTCGTCCTCCTGCTCAGCCAGCACCTCCAACGGCTTACTGGCTTTCGGTGCCGGTAAACTATTAGCTCTATGGGATACAGAAAGTACCTCGAATCATGGGATACAGAAAACATTACCAGGACATAAAGGTCAAATCACCACGGTGAAGCTCATCTCTTCTTCATCCGGAGACAATAGATTTATATCGGGAGATACAAATGGAGAGGTTCGGATATGGTCTACAACAGAAAAAGAAGGAGGAGAATGGAAATGCGAGAAGAACTGGATCGCGCACGAGAACTCATCAATATCGGCTATAGGAGTATCACCAGATGGATGGATCATCACGGGAGGGTCAGATAGTAAGATCAAGATCTTTGATGGGGATCATAAGGAGAAACAGGTCATAAAGTTGGAGAAGGGTAGATTACCTTTAGATTTGGAGTTGAGCTATTTACCTGGATCGAAGGGTAGGTCAATACCATTGCTATCGAAAAAAGCTACAGGAGTCCCTGTCAGAAGTGATTCGGTGACCTGCTGACTTGTGCTTCCATTGTTTCCAGCCCCAATACTGGCAGTCGGAGCTACCGACCGTCTAATCAGGATATACACCCTCTCACCAAACAACGATTTCATCCTATCACTCACATTGGAAGGACACGAAGATTGGATCAGATGTCTATCTTTCACTCCTTACCCCTCCCTAGACCAGACTAAGGAAGATTTGTTTTTGGCTAGTGGATCTCAAGATAATTTTATCAGGCTATGGAGGGTTTCGACTATACCTGAACAACAAGCCATACAAGAAGAGAAGAAGGAGAATGGGAAAGGAGAAGAAGAAGGATTAGATTTGTTGGATGAATTTGAAAGGAGATTGAATGGCGAAGGAAGTGGTCAGATTAGTACGAAGGCTCATATATTGGCTGTGCAGGATGGTGATAGGTGAGTTGACACTCTACACAGGCAATAAGCTATCATATGCGCCAGTATCCTGATCACTTCAATATAGATCACTACGTTACAACATCACCCTCGAAGCTCTACTCGTAGGGCATGAATCTGGTCTGACAAATGTTCACTGGTCACCTCCTTCCTCGCACTCATCACCCTTACTCTTATCAACAGCTTCGGACAACTCGTTGATCATCTGGGTACCATCGACGGATGGGATTTGGGTGCCTGAACATCGATTTGGGGCGATAGGAGGAAGGGGTCTATCGTTCTACGGTGCGATATGGGGTAAAGATGGGAAGAGCGTATTGGCAAGTGGATGGAATGGAGGCTGGGAAAGATGGGTAAAAACTGCTTTATCTGAAGACGAAGAGGGAGGATGGGAAGTGAAGAGTGGGATTAACGGACATCATGGGGATGTACAGAGTTTGAGCTGGGATCCAAGGGAAGAATATCTGATATCTGTTGGGTGAGTGTTCACTCCTACGACATCGTCAGACATATATGTATCGTCTCCTGCCCCTCGAGAGGCTTGGCCAGCTGATGACATGTTATCCGTACAGATCCGACCAAACATCCCGTATACACGCCTCCACATCCATCGCCTCCTCTTCTCAATCCCAATGGGCCGAAATTGCTCGACCTCAGATACACGGCTACGACATGACGGACATTGCATTTATCTCCCCTTTGAGGTTCATAAGTAGTGCAGATGAGAAGGTAGCTAGGGTATTTGACGCACCAGAAGGCTTCGTAGAATCTCTTAGGACGCTAGGAGTTTCGGAGGGAAGCAAGGATCAAGAAGGGTTGAGACCGAAGGGCGCGACTGTACCTCCTTTGGGGTTGTCGAATAGGGCTTTACAGAAGGGTAGGTGATACATCGTGTACCCAGAACTCGAGGTATACGATACAAATAAACGTATGACAGACAAACTGATCTGTTTACTTTTCTCCAACCTATATAGCTCCCGCTCAAACTGATAAGATCGAGAAAGAAGGAATGAACGAAGCTATAATATCGATCTCGCACACACTCACTTCTCTACCCACAGAAGAAGAACTGGCAACTTCAACTCTATGGCCAGAAATCGAGAAAATCTACGGACACGGATACGAATTAGTATGCGTTGCTTCGTCTTCCTTTTCTACTCCCAGTGGATCAGAATTAATAGCGACTTCATCTAAATCTACAAACCTTGAACATTCAGGTATACGTATATACCAGACATCAAATTGGGAATTATACGGACAAATCCTCAAAGGACATTCTTTAACTGTTACTCGAATCCAATTTTCAAATGATAATTCTCTAATACTCAGTTGTTCAAGAGATAGATCATGGAGATTGTTTAGACATGATCAAGAGAAGAAGACATATGAACCATTTGTAGAGCAGGAGAAAGCTCATGCGAGGATGATATTGGATTGTTGTTTTGTGAAAGGACAGAATGATAATACGGTATTTGCTACTGCATCTAGGGATAAGACTGTAAGTGTCCGCCTCTATCCCTATAGTCTGAGGGAAAAGCAAAGCGTCGAGGTTCAATGGATTATTGTATTTTCCTGTAGGTGAAAATATGGCTTTCGAAGAAAGAAGATAAATCCGAATGGAAGTGTACCGAAACTATTAAGTTCACTGAAGCGACTACTTCTGTGGATATGATTATTCAACCTAATTCAAATGGATATCTGTTGGCAGTTGGTTCGGAGACTGGATCTGTATCGATTTACGCCTTGGAACAGGTCGAGAGCGAGATTAGGTCAAAGGAATTGATCGTTTTCGACGAGAGGTAAGTGGTACATACAGCCCATTTGCTACTCTATAGTATCATACGGTGAATGGGTGGGAAGAGTGCTGAGATAATTTCCTCCAATAGTATTTCTCATGTCGGACCTGTCAACAGACTAGCATGGAGAAACAAGGATGGGAGACTGCAATTGGCAAGTTGTAGTGATGACAGGAGTGTGAGGGTGTTTGATATTGCTTTATAGAAGGACGGCATCTCCTCAATGTCATTGTAATATACCTTGCATACATACCCTTCGTCCCTTCCTGATATAACATAGACTCATCATGCATGGGTGATGTTTCAATCGGTTTCTCTCTCGATGCAAAGTCACCCAGATAAATGAAATGATCACGCCAGACAGTGTGCCACATTCCGTCCAAATCTGAATAAGGTAATTTTGATGGTATCGGTCAAGTTTCCCGGTTCCGGATCATTCGATATTGGTGCACTTCCCTTAATTCACCCATCTATCCATCTACGCTGTAGTTCGACTATCTCGAACATCCCTCTTGCCTCTAGTTCATCTGGATCTCGCCAACTCCCAAGTCCACTTGTAGAAAAGAAGACAAGACAAGATGTCAGGTTTAGTCAAACTACTCGGGGCCATCGCTCCACCTCCCGCTGCCCCCTTATCGAGGGAATACGATGGTCTCGAATTCAGATGGAAGATGTTCACCTTCCGACCTGCAGCATTCAAATTCGAAGCTGCAGTGTTGGGTATCGTAGGTTTCTACCTGTTGATTTACCTTGTTGGTAAGACTATCAACACTGGTAGAGCCAAATCAGCGTGAGTGCGAGTCGCCCAAGTAGTCCATTCACCGCCCACGTACTTATCAGTCATTAGGATGTTCAAGCTAATTAATTATCGGACGCTGCAGTATCAAACCATTTGAATCCCTCTTATCATCTCAATTCACTCAAGTCCGACCTCTCCTCTCATCTTCACCTGCCCTTCACCTCTTGTATGCAAGTGGTCGACGAAACCTCTTATCACTCCATACAACCGTATCATTGTTACCCATCCACGATCTCGCCGGTCTAGTCATCCATTTCGTCAAGACAATTATCGAACCTACCTATAGTGGAGCTGAGCAAATCAACTTTGATTTCACCGTTGGAAGGGGTGAATTGGGCTTACAAGGCGAAGGATTGGGTGTTTGGGGTCTGGTAGATAAGTCTGCCATGAGAGAAACAAGAGAGAAAAGATGGGATTTGGTGAGTTGACTACTCTTAAATCTTGACTCTTGCTGTTTGAAAATTATAGACAACAGCTAATTGATTTATCAACGTTAGACCTTCCCAAAGCTCAACGACTCAGCTACAAACCTCCCTATCACCCATGCACTCTTTACTGAACATGTCGAAATCACCGATTTATTGTTGAAAACTCCCAATATCGGTATTAGTGAGGTATTGAAAGATAAAGATGCTGCCAGTGTGCTTCAGTATCTATTGGTGAGTATTCAATATTCCGTTCTACAATTCACAAACAATTCCTTTAAATCGCGCAAATGAATCTTGCTCTCCTATGACAACAAGGACTGACTTTCGTCTCCGTCTCCCATATCAGATCTCCGATATCCCAGCTACCCGACCATCTCGTGGCCCCTTATCATCCAAAGCCAAATCTAGACACGTCATCCTTTCAGTATACAAACCCACCACCCCTGCTCAAATCGATGCTGTCAAAGCTTGGATCCAGGTTTCTCTGAACATTGTTGACCTCTTGGCGAAATCGGCCAATGGGGGATTACTCAAACCTGATATTTCTCGAAAATTAATCAAGACTAGACAAACTGTCGATGCTGATTTGGCTGTTGATTATAAGAAGGAACAAGATGAGGATAAGCCTGCCGAGGAGACTCCCGAAGAGAGAAGGGCAGCTAAAAAGAGGGCAGAAAGGGAAAAGTTGTCAGAGAAGGAATTGAAAAAATTGGAGGATTTGGAGAAGAAGAGGGAGATGAGGAAGATGCAGAAGAAACAGGCTATGGGAGGGAGATAATTGAATTGACTGTCTTGTGTAAGAGGTTAGAGAAGGAATGAATGGAGAGGGAGCGAAATACAGATGGATGTTGTTGAAGAGAAATGTTGCGGAAAGAAAATATGCCATTTAGGGGATGATACTATACAAAGAATAAATATAAACAAAATAACTAGTCGTACAGACAAATAACTATTACCTCCGGCATGGCATGCATTGGATTCATAACTGTCTGGCCTTTTGAATATTATTATGCATATTGATACAAGTCTTTCCGTATTCCATATGTGAAAGATAACATTTGTAGGGTAGTATATATGAGGCATTATGACAAGACGGATTTCAACTATCTTCCTGCCTTCTGCATGTTGCCTTGTTTGATCGTTTTATTCTATCGCAATTCGACCGGGTGTTCTGTGTACATCCTTTTTTTCTGCAGAGATTACCATCCTCTACCTCTACCCCTATTGACGGATAGTTTAAGATTTTGATTAGCTAAGGAAAGTCATCTTGGATGGACAGTTACAAAAACTCACCTTCCCCTTCCGCCTCTGAATCCACCACCTCTGAATCCCCTATATCCACCCCTACCTCTACCTCGACCTCGGTTGGTCATATTCATCCCCGGTAGATTCGTTCGCTTTTCTTTCACCTATGTCCAGGCATAGCAACAAATAAAATTAGCGAAAGCCAAAACCACAAGAATGTCACATCATTGAGTGATACCGCTCAGAAGCGACACCAAATGTTTCATTTCATGAGCGAGGCTTGACATCGAAAAAAGCACGACTCACAGTTATCAACCTCCCCCTGAACATACTCTCATTCAACACTATGGCACTTTGCACTATCGAAGGTTCGGCGAATTCCACATAAGCATAACCTTTTGGATGACCCGTGAATTTATCGCATAATATCGTCACTCGATTTATAGTTCCGCAAGCTTGGAAATGAGCTTGGATCTCTTCTGGGGTCGCTCCGTAATCTACCTAAGGGAGTTGTTATTAAAAGTCAGTACGCGGACTTTCCCAATTCCATAGACCATCTGTTAGATCATCATGATACAAAGGAACTCGATTATATTGTTTTATTCGATAGAGATGGTATGACCCAATCGGGTCGACAATCTCCAAGATGTAGAATGGATGATCTACCTTACATCATCCCTTCTCCAGTAGAATGACAACCCAGAACAGACCAGTCTAAAGATTTTCGAGGTGAGTAAGCTTACTCACATTACCAATATACACACTCCTCGAATCTACCGCCCCAGGTGAATCCTCATCTTCCATACTAGCTTCGTTGCCACCTTCGTGCGTTTCTGACGTCTGTCCATTCGCATTTGAAGGATTGGGTGTTGCTGATCCCCTATTTGATACGAGCTGTTATGACCGCCGATTGTCAGCTGATGATTCTGCTGTTGCATATTCCAGCTGAAGACATTCTTACAGCATTCTTCTCTTCTTCCATCTCCGCTAATCTAGCTTGCATCAATCGGAGTTCCTATCGGCATAACCTCTGGTCAGCTTAGATCGGATCATGATGAATGTTAGTCGACAAGGTGGAGGGAAGGAGCAAGGGGTAGGACTCACCTCATCGACATTATCTCCGTCATCTGCTATCCTAGGTGAGTTTTCCCTCTGTTCGGCCATGTTGAACTAGTATCGATGTATTGTCTGCCTATGCCAAGATACGATGGTGATATGCAGTAAAGTAAAGTTTCAAGGATGCTGATGTTGATGTTGATGATGATGGATGAAATGTTGAAATAGGTTTGGGTGGTAAATAAGGTTGAGATGGTGCCACACTGTCGGGAAATGCGGGATTATTCGGATCGGCCGTTCTTTGTATGGTGATGCTCCTGCAGCCCCTTACTCACTCTACTGGCTGAGAACATCGAATACATACACCCATACATACCATAGATCCTATATCATCAACGACCTTGGACTCACCACTCCTCCCTCTTGTAAGCCTACCACCACACTCGATCGTCTTAGCAGGAAGCAGAAGACTAACGTAGAAATTGAGTATAGTTAATCTCTCAAAATGGCTACTAAATCAGCTGCTACCGCTGTCGTATGTCTACTCTTCATTCCCTCCTCACGCATCTATCTATAAATGCTATCCGAACTTAGCTAAATGTATGCTCATTTTGCGGTGGGATGGATCACAAAGGACTGGACAAAGATCTACACCGGATTAGGTCTCGACAAAACCACCCTCACCTCCCTCCAATCCTTCCGAGCCAGACACTCGACTGCCGTATCCAAAAACTCTGCTTTGAAAGCTACCGTACCCCGAATCGACTTGTCTCACTACAAGAGCGTATTGAAAGATCAACAAGCCGTCTCGTTAGCTGAGAAAGTATTGAAGGATTTCAAAGCTGTTGATTATGATGTGGCTAAGTGGAATGAGGTCGTAGGTGCCTTTGAAGGTAAAGCTGTGAGTGGATAATTTCATTTGGATCTGTCTTGTCAAGGGTGGAAGAGAGGAGGACATATGTTGGATTGAGTATAAAGAGGCGGAATGTGTCACGAGTCGTGGATCTAGAGAGGTTCGGTCGAGATAAAGATCGTAAGACAAATGGTGACCACGAAGACATACATTGTTCATGTTGTACGACCTGAATTAAGAAGGATATGAGGGTATGAGGGAATATAGGATAAACGCAGTAGATCATACGAACGAATCACACTGACTGTATACTATACTAATCAGGTCGCCGCTGCCAAGGAGACCGTCAACAAGATCCAAACCGAGCAATCTTCCCTCCAAGCTACTCTCTCTAATATCCAAGATGCCCGACCATTCGAGGACTTGACTGTGGGTTTTTGGTTCTTCTCACTTTATCCTTACATACTCTTTGTCTCTGTTTAAATCAAAGACGCTTGTATTATTTTCTAACCACTGACGTCTCTGTTTTGCCCAACTTGCAGGTCGACGAAGTTGCCAAGGCCCGACCTGAAATCAACAAGGCCGTTGAGACTATGATCAAGAAAGGTAAATGGTCCGTACCAGGATACAGAGTGAGTCCGAGTCATCCCCCTTAGTGATGCTCGTACTGATCATATTCGTCGCTTTGGATGATTGTAGGAAAAATTCGGAGAATTCTCTCTCATGTAAGCTGTCGTATAGATTATGGTCATATAGTCATAGGGACAGGGATAGAAAATGGATGTGGTCAAGGGAAAATCAAAATGCATCTTTTGAAACAGAAGGATTGTGTCTTGCCCTGTTTGACTTCTCATCGAGTGGTAATTACTCGGCAAGAAGATTCCCAGAACAGCTAACATGGTGCATTGCTCTTTGCCTTTGATTACGCTCGAATGATCATATTTTATCTCCCAGGTGAAACAAACATTGTTGATCTCTCGGGTTCCACTTCGACGGGTTCCACTTCGACGGGTTCCACTTCGAAATGTTTTGGAAAGCACTGTGATACTCTGTGATATGACGAGAGTCAGATCGATAATACCTCTGTACCGATCTGTTGCTTGCAATGGGAGTGCTCGGAAATGACAATTCGTAAATGATCTGTGAATTACCAGTGTAAAAGGGTCACATCAAAAGATGATCGCTTGTTCATGATAATATTTCATAACAGATCATATCCTCTGAAACTGTGAAGATACCAAAAAGTATGTGTGAATGCATGATGTGGGATAATATGCCAAAAACATCCTACTACCTTCTTTCATCAGACAACTGTCGTCTTCTCCAATCAACTGATCCGATCTTCTTCCCTAGCCAGTTCTACCTTTCCGTGCAATCCGATCACAATCCTTCCTAAGCACTCTTCTCATCTTTACCACCGTCGCTTTCACCTTTCAAACCCTCTTCCAGCCCTTGTAGCGTCCTGACCAACTGTCCACCTCTCGCTTGATTCAAAACTCCTACCAATTGACTCTGTGGAGCTTGAAGTAATCCAACAAGTTGTGATCGAAGAACATCCAGCTCTGGTAATTTGGAGATTTCTGTCTGTAATTGTTTTTCATTGTAGATATGTTTATTTTCCAACAATCCCGAAATCAACTTGAGTGAAGGTTGTTTTTCATCTGGTGTATTTTCCCTCTTGAGTCCCTTGAGGGTTTTGTTCATTGTCGTAAGGATTTTATTGAGGTATGTGGGAGATAGAGAAGGACAACTTAACAAGGCTCTTTGACCGACTAAGATTTGATCTTCTCCCGAAGTTGAAGAGGTGATAAGAGGTGAATTTGATTTCGATAACAAAGAAGCTAAAACACCTGTTCTGACTACATTCAAGCTTGCTTTCTCTATCAATTCAGGTTTGCCTTCTTCTGTAGGGGGTGAGAGGGGATTATAAGGTTTCTGTGGAAGGGGTATAGATGCGATTGATCGACGAATTTTAGACCATTCGGCTGCAGTGAGATTCGAATGATCGTACACTAATACCAAGTTGGAATTCTCGATCAAGTGGGAGTAGAAGTTCCATAAGAATGTCTTTCGGGCGGTGTATATACGATTGGGATCTTGGGGTGGGATCGTACTGGTACTGGCTGATATGGGTGTGGAAGAGGAAGAAGGGATGGAAGATGTGCTGGCGAATCGGCTCGAGGTGAGGGATCGCAGAGACGTTGAGGGTCGAGGTGGCATGGCGAGGGGTGGGAGAGAGTCGGATGGCAAGACTGAGGAGGACAGCCGAGGTTTGAGGTTATGAAGATGTGAGCTGATGCGGTATAGTTAATGGATCTTGGACTTTTTATCGCAAGTCAAAGGAGAAGCTCGAAATCTCATGGCAAGGTATTTGGGATACACGTGGATTTATTTTGTTACCCAGTCTCGCTTATCACCCACCGTAGACGCGTGCGTGTGTAAAGTATATGACGATGGACATCTTCTTGTGTTCTGCATCTATCTTTACAACTACCATAGACTGGCAAAACTCATCGTAAAGACCTCATAACGCTCTCAGGAAGGTCAAGGGAATTCTCATAATCACTCCCAACCCCATTTCATCGTCCTACCTGCTCGCAAACCCGACACCATGGAGATCGACGCACCAGCTTACACTTCCAAATCCACTTCCACCTCCACCTCCCCTCTTCCTTACCTCGAACATCAAACATCCTCAGCACCAGAAGAGTTGAAGCCATTATGGACAAAGATAAAATCGGCGTATGAGAAGAAGTGAGTATCAACTGCTCAGCTGCCTCGATTACTCCTCGGAAGAAAGATCACAAGCTGATGCTAGGCGCAATTTAGGTTATGGCACAATCTGACTGTCCTTTTGACCGAATTCGTATTTTCTCCTGGGACTGGACCATATCAGATCGAACTGTTTGAGAAGTAAGTGTGGATTATCATTTGTCGTACACACGATTCTGCAACAAGGGTTATTGCTAATATCGTACAACTCACAGATTCATCACGACCATCGAAAGTAAAATCAACGCATTGAAGTTAGTCGAGATTGCTCGTAGGGTAGGAAGGGAATATTCAGGTCAGCTCATACAGGCGTCCGATCTTGTCACTGACAAAAGCTAACCTCATCTCTTGTATTGGTATAGAGCCCGAACTCACTTTGAAATTCCTTCAATCCGTTCACTCACGATTAACTTCCCCCTATCCCGTCCCAGCCACAGGGGATAATCCAGGATCACCCGCCCCTCCCGCCCCAGCAGCTGCCGCCTATGCATTATCACTTTCGTCTATCGCCTACGCTCAACTATTACTGGGTAATCTGGAAGGATGTAAAGAGAGTTTAGATGAATGTGAAAAGATATTGAACGAACAAGATACGATTGAACCCTCCGTCAATGCTGGATATTACGGTGTAGCAGGTGATTACTTTAAGGTCAAAGCTGATTATGCACCATACTACAAAAATGCTCTGTTATACTTGGCATGTGTAGATACGGAAAAGGAATTGACAGAAGAAGATAGGAAATCAAGAGCCCATGATTTATGTATTGCGGCATTGTTGGGTGAAACTATCTACAACTTCGGCGAGTTGGTGAGTCATAATCTGCTACATCTACCCTTTCGATCCTCAATACAGACAGATGCTGTGAGTAGAGCTAACAAGATTCATAATGTTATGATCATGCAGCTCCAGCACCCCATCCTCCAGACCCTCGTCGGAACAGAATGGGAATGGATCAAAGATCTGATTAGCTCCTTCAACGCTGGTGAAATTGGTAAATTCGAATCATTAGCTAATCACCTGGGTAACGAGGTGAGTTTCCTCTTCACATTTACTCTGAAATTTGAAGTTTCATTTGGTTCTTTCATGTCAGAATACTTTTCCATCTTCCATGATAGTCATGATTACTAAGGCCCCAAGGGATTTTGACTGATTTCTGATGTATATCGTCCATAGCCAATCCTCGAATCCTCCGTATCATTCTTAAGACAGAAGATCTGCTTGATGGCTTTGATCCAAACTATCTTCGCTAGACCAAGGGACGGTTCATCGAGATTGATGAGTTTCCAAACTATCGGTGAAGCTACTAGATTACCTGTCAACGAGGTCGAACATCTACTTATGAAAGCTTTGAGGTGGGTCTTCGGCTCTCTTCTTTTCAGAACATCATGGCAAAATCAAATCGTCTTGATAAGAAAACGTCTATCACGAGAGTCGTCGTTTGTCCTTCATGCTAATATGCCAATGTACCTATTTGGTTGTTATAGCTTGAGCCTCATCAAAGGTTCTCTCGATCAAGTTGACGGTACAGCCGATATAACATGGGTACAACCTCGTGTATTGGAAGGTAATCAATTAGACACATTATCTGAACAATTGAATAACTGGTGTCAAGCCGTTGGTAGAACGCAAGATCAAGTTGAATTGCAGCGAAAGGAAGCACAGGCGGCTGTTCTAGTCCAGTAGTGCAGTAGTGTAGTGAATTAGACGTTTGCAGAAACCACTGAATTTGTAAGATACACATGCATAGCATAGTAGAGTCAGTCCATTCGGTATATAACCCTTCTCTCCATCGTAGATTTTGAATGCAGGTGTATCAAGAGTGAGATCGTGTTTGGTTATTATGGTATGTCCATCCATCTTTGTAACTTGCTCTAATGCTCTCACGCTGGAGTAAAGAACGGACCAATATAAATTGCATGAGAAAAATCCGAGACGATCCCAGTTACCAGAAAAGAAGAAAGAACTACATTGACTAGATACTTTGATCAAATAGAAGAAAGCTTGACATATATAAAAGTACAAAACAAGTCAGAACCCGATATTCAGTTTCAGGAATCCCCGTATTACGCAGGGATGGAAGAAGATAAGTCCGAAAGGTCGACCTGAGGATCTGCAAATCATGAAAGCAAGTATCATATCAGCTGATATTCAACCGTAAAAAGCCAGGAAAGGGGACATCTGAAATACTGATACTCACGAACGAGGTAATATACTTTTCCACTTTCACCTTCCAAACTCTCTTCCATACTTTCCTCTCCACCCGTACCAGTAGTAGAAGAAGGAACTAGACCATCTCTCACATCACCTCTAATTTCCATCAAATAATTATCTTTGGCCAATTTCACTAAGGCCTTTCCGATCAATTCCCTCTCGTAATTCAGATCTTCTTCCGTTTCGAATTCGCTTTCTTTCTGTTCGAGATACCACTGAATGAGTTCTTCTTTATCTACTCCTGTACCGTTCTCCCTTTCTATCTCTGATAAATGGAGGACAAGGAGATTCATGATTTCCATGTATCGGTTATCTACAAAGTCTCTCGATTAGTACCATTCACCAGCACGTCGATCAGAAGCGTAAACCACACTCACATGTAATCCTCATCTTCTTCTTACCGCTACTTGCCACCTGACCTTGCAAGCTCGATTCGGCCTGGGCCTGAGCAGTAGCAGAAGAAGTTTGTGCTTGGTAGCTCGATTCAGCAGCTTCAAGAGCAGCCACATCAGCAGCATCCATTTGAGCATCTCCATCAGCATCTCCGTTAGGTACAGCATCATCATCGTCAAAGGAAATGTCATCCTGTTCGACGTGGATGATAGATTGTCGTAAGAGCGAGTATGCTTCTCGTACGATCGCAGGGGATATCTACCGAACAAGCTCAGTTGTGAAACAGCGCGATGCATCGTATTCACTCTACTCACCTCATCTTGACAGTTCGCTCGAGCGATAGCCTCAGAAAGACGAATCATACTTTCCAATTGTCTAACGGTAATTCTAAAATTACTCTTCCCAGGTCCACCTTCATCCTGTCTCAATGATCTGTACTTTTCCACTAAGACAGCGCTCGCAGCGGGGGTGAGCTGAACGCAGAACGTTCATCAGCGGCCAACACGGTGGAGCATATGGGTACAGCTCGTACTCACTTTAGGACTGAAAGTTCTAGCATATCTTATATACCTTTGTAGAGCTTCCGTACTAAACTCGGGAGCAATTGCAGCATCTCTGAATCGATGTACGTTGACGATATGTTGAGCAATATGTAAATCCACATTTTCATTACATTCATCTAAGACCACGAAGAACAGATCGAATCTCGACATGATAGGTGCCGACATCGCTACGTTGGCCCTCAGACTCATCTTTCGATTATATCTGCCTCCGATCGGATTGGCAGCAGCCAAAATTGATGTTCTAGCATTGAGCGTAGCTTGAATACCCGCTTTGGCAATTGAGATGGTCTGCTGTTCCATCGCTTCGTGAATGGCAACTTGATCCGCCACGTCCATCTTGTCGAACTCGTCAATAGCACAGATACCGTTATCGGCTAACATCAACGCTCCAGCTTCGATGGTGAATTCACCTGACTCCTCGTCTCGTACGACCGCTGCTGTAAGACCGGCTGCTGAGGATGCTTTACCAGATGTGTAGACAGCTCGAGGCAGGAAACCGCATACGTATCTATCAGACTGTCAGCTACATTGACCCAAGAAGAAAATAAAGATGGATCTGGCTTACTTCAGGAATTGGGATTTACTGGTACTTGGATCACCAACCACACAAACGTTGATATCACCTCTAAGATGGATACCTTCCTGAGTTTGTTTGTGAACACCTCCCATGAGTTGAAGGAGGATACCCTTCTTCACGATTTCGTGGCCTAAGCATCTATCATAAGCTGACTTCCAACTTGGTCTGCATGCTATGAGCTTACCATAAACGGTAGGAGCTATACTCTGCACCAGACGTTGGTAGATATTATCAGAGTTGACCATATTCTTGAGCTCATCGATCTCTTGCTGAGTAAGCGAGTTCAAGAATGTCTCCTGATCTTCATCACCTTCCTCGAGATCTCCTCTGACATCGGTAGCGCCGGCCTATACAGATTGAGCATTCAGCTGACTGATTTCTATACTGGCTTTCTACAGATGACTCACCCTAGCATCTGCGCCTTGGACCATACAAGACAAGAAAGCTGTCTTATATTGTAAATCCCTCACACCCAATGCCTTGAGACCGGTAACACCTTGACTCGCGACACCTCCATCACCTCGCCCACCTTGATTCTCTCTCATCATCTGAGCGTTCACACCGGGAAGACCGAGTTGAGATACATCCGGAACGACAATGAAAGTACCGGTGAAAGTACATTTATCACCTGCTTTCGCTCGTTCGACAATTTCCGATCGAAGAATGACATCGAGCCTGAACATCCTGACATCAGCTAACATCTCATGGACCGGGTTGACTCAAGTCAGCGGACTCACGATCTAGGCATACTACCTGTTGGAATCTCATTCGCATTTTCTTGGATTCTGACTTTCTGCCAATCTGAGAACTTAGACTGCTCGATGTTCAATAACCAGTTGGTTCGATTATTACACGTCTGATTTTGACATAATATAGGCTATCATCACTTAAATGTCAGCTTGGGCCGATGGGCAATTCGGAAGCTGACTCACCTCGGTGTATTTGAATTGTTGTTCCACATCCTTGATCACAGCTTTACATTGCTCGCAAACGAAAGTTCCGCTGACTAACTCAGGTCGAACTTCACTGGTTCTTGTGACAGTACCACTTATACTGATCAATTGACCGATCCTGTCCATTCGCAGATCTCGTATACCGGAGGTCAGTGGGAGGTTGTAGAATGCGATATTGAAGTCTCGAGTAGTCAGGGATGAGCTGGATGCGGATGAGGTCGAAGAGAATGAAGTGGAAGTGTAAAGATAAGTAGGTTCGTATTTTCGGACAAGAGTCTGTAATGCTCGTCGAAGGTATGGAAGAAATCTGACAGTAAAAGCAAATTAGTAAGTAGGTCTGGGGAGGTGGGAGTTTTTGGGCAGCTTACCGATAATACTGAGACTGGATAGCTCTAGCCAAAACTTCCTCCCGTTCTAGCAAATGACCAAAATCGACGTAGAGCGTTGTCAACTCGAACTCCTTCATAGCTTTGATTTGCTCGATGTAGAATTTGCTCTCGTCGGCCGTAGCTGGTAAGGGGTTCTGACCATTGAACGAAGCTGGTGTCTCGGGGAAGGCGATCTGTTCGGTGAAGCTATATCAAAAGTGGATTGTCAGCATCAGTCACTTTCTTTACCAATCTTGATCGTTCTATTAAGTATATATATCAATAAGTGGCATAATACACTAACTTTTCCAAGAACAATGCAAAACTCTCCATAACCTTCTCACCCGTTGCATCCTTAACTCTAGGTATAGATTCAGGATCCACGCCTCCTCGAGCTCTTCTTTGAGCTGCCCTCGTACCATCCGTATTATCTTCACCAGCCTGTGAGCCCTCGTCACCTTGACCCGTAGCACCAGGTATGGATCCGCCCAATCCACGAACATTGTCAAAAGCTAACGGATCGATATTTCGCGATTGAGGTAAAGAGGAAGAGTTGGGTGATCCGCCTGGAGCGGAGGACGGTGGGAATGCACCGGGATAAGGAGATGACATGGTGCTGTTGTATCTGGAAGAAGGATAGATCGGGCCAACTCAGAGATAGCTGAAGAGGGAAAAGTATAGAAGATAAGAAAAAGGACATGAACATGAAATGGAGATGGAAATGGCAAATTGAGGGTAAGATGAGCAGACGAACGCGTCCCCGCTCAGACACGTCCAGACGCGACAATGGCTGGTGAGCCTGATAATCATCTTACAATGGGGGTCCAGCCAATGAAGCTTCCTCATGCTGTCCCATCTGCTCACGCCATACTGATGCTCCTGAAGCGAGCTTCCCACTCGATTTTGAAGATGCACACGCATGGCCATAACCATCTGCATGAGTCGACGTATGAGAAGCATCAAATCGGCGAGCTCGAAAAAGGATTTTGCCCATGATTATGTCCTACCGATGAGAGTGGCACTTTCACAGCTTCTTCGTTTGATTCTTTCACAGACTTCGAGACAAGCGACTGTCTTGCAGCACAAGCGTGACTTGAAGGCTCGGCGACGCAAGTTGAAATTCCTTCGTGAACACCATACTACTGCATTCTATGTTCCAAATACTACCTGTGAGAACCATACAACATCAAGAAAAACTACAACAAACATAAGAACCATAGAAACGCATTTTTGGATCAAACAGTCTCCCACTTATGTATATCCTTCTCCCTAACCTTCCTCGCCCATCGCTTATATATCCTGAAAGTCAACCCATCCCATTTATGATCCGCAAGTTTATCAATATCGGCCGCTCCCTCACCATCGCCATCGGCTTCTTCTTGTCCCTCATCTGGTAGACTATCTTCATCTTGCGCTCGCCATCTTTCGAACCTCTCTTTCTCCTGACCTTCCAATCTCTGTAATATACTTCCTACGACCAATATCTCCGCAAAGGTATTTCGATACCTTCTCACTCGAGACAACATATCCAATTGTCCTTTCGACTGTGCAGGTGAAGTTTCATTATTAGTCACACTAGAATCAGGATTGTGACGGCTCTCGATAGCTCTATCAGCTTGTTGTTTCGAGCGATCGGTTTGCTCAGATTCGCCTTGCCATATCGCTAATACATCTTGATCGTCTTCCCGCAGGGCTCTCACGTCTCTCGCTTGTACTGAGCATTCATGTAAACTACGATCAGTGCCGTCCATTAAACATGATCGTAGTCACCACGGAAGATGAGAGAGGTACCCACCATTCCGATCAGCCAACAGCAAAGTCCTAGCGACACCCTTATCCATACTATCCAATAACATCTGTCGAGCCTCCGCCTCAAGTTGAATGATCTTCCTAAGTAATTGTTTCAACAGATCAATTTCTAGCTGTCGCTCGCCTGTTTCGTCTTGCTCCGAGTTTGGGCTCGATTTGGATATTACTTCATGCTCCACGAGAGTTTTCGCTGTATCTTCCCTCTGCCTCTTATGGTTCGATTCCGTTGTTATAGGGCTTTCTTGTTGTTCTACTTTGTTCCTTTCCCAATCTCTAGCTTCTTCCTCTCTTTTATCGATGATTTCTTTCGCTCGATCACAATCATCCCTCAATTCCTCTTCGGCATGTTCAAGATGCTGAGATTGATCTTTCCTTCGGCCCGTTACAGTAAAATTGGTTGCATCTTCTCTACCCCTCATCCGATCATACGATTCATGGTATCTTAGAAGGAGATCGGCGTGAGGAGCGAACGCTTCAGGTCTTCGACGCTGTTCGACAAGAAACGCTTCTCTTGCTGCACCTCTTTCAGAGTACGTACTGAGCTACAAGCCATATCCATTAGAATTTTCGTATCCGTGTATGACGCAATCGTCGACTCACCAAACCTGTGATGGTCTGAACCGCAAACGAAGTAACGATAGGTACAGCCATGAGAGCGTAGACGATGAATACCACTTTCCCAGCAGGTTGAACGGGTGTGAAATCGCCAAAACCTGTGCGAATGACGACAGATGTCAGCTTTGATTTATCCACTTACACTCGCGAGAATGGTAAATCACACACCTATTGTTAAGGATAAAATCATGACAACGTAGATGGCATCACTACACAAAGCATAGTGTGAGATCTCTGTACACGAAGTACCATGAGAAGACTGTTAACCCACCCATAAGGCCACCCTTCGATCTGTGAAAACATGGTTGCGCCTAGCAACCAGAAAATGATAAGTGACAGCGCACTCCAGAATAAATCGTACATCTGGCTCGTACTGTATACTCATCAGCGCAAAGAAACCAGATTGACAATGATTGCAGCGAAGAAACCCTCACAGCTCTTCTCTTTGATTGATTTGATGGATAAGGGCCATCTCCTCTGTCAAATTCGCCCTTGGTCTAATCTTATTCGCTTCTCGATGCATGGCAGATTCATACTTCTTTCTCCATTTCTCTCTTTTATCTTCCGCCCTTGCACTAATAAACCCAATGATCTGAGCAATCTCATTACCTAGTTGGCTGATCGTCAGGACAGAGAAAGGGAAGACTAAAATTTTGCCCGCTGAAGTGGTAGGCGCGAAATCGCCATATCCGATAGTCAAAGCAACTTGAGTCGAAAAATAGATTCCATCAGAGTAAGACCAATGTTCAATACGGGAGAAGACGAGAGATTGAAATGCAAGGATTGATATGAACGCAGTGACGGATAGCATGAATCGACGACCTTCGGATCGAATATCAGATTGATCTTGCTGTTCGTACCCGAATGCGAAGAAGTAATGAAATAGCAAGGTGATGGATATGATGCCAGCGTCGATTATCGATATTATCGCACACCAGAATCCTTCTAGATATGCCCATCCTTCACTGTTACGCGTCAGAATACCGAAAATGATCAGGTTGATTACTGCTACGATGGTCTTCCCTAGCCAGCATATAAGGGACCACCTGGATGATAAACCCAAAATACGTTAGCCCACAGGATCGTTGGATCATCATGATCGGGATGCACGCACCTGGTCGAATGCTTCCACCACCATTTCGACTTTGCAGAGAATCTCATAACCAATAAAATGTTCGCGACGATGTTCAAAGCTAGACCAACAGCTGATAGCACCAGACATGCTTTCGGATCCGGTTGCGGAGTTCCATCACGAGCATACCAATGTTGCTACAGGCTCACAGATCAGCAAGGCGTCTCCATGATGTTGGAAACGGAAAGATTACTTACTGTCAGGGCAGGTATATCCAGCAAAGTAGATAAAGGAGCGAAAATAGCAGATACCAACGGACAATATTTCCCAAAAGTCTTTAATCTCCATTTTCGCTTTCTAAACGCATATCCATGCCATGTTTGAGTTCTGTGTACTTTAATCACTTCCTCTTTGCCTTTGCCTTTGTTTCCGACTTTTACACCTTCAGCTTGAGTCTTAGGTTTGTACGTCTTAGGCAACGATCCCGCGTCATTCGAAGTTTGGTCGGATTCTTTGGCACGCTTCATCGTATCCGTAATATGTTCGTCCGTACTGTCAACCCAGACGGAGATAGATGTCTAAACGTTTCACCACCTCGTTGTAGTACTCTCATGAGTTTGACTACAAGTTGACGACAAAATACAGTATGACAAAAGGATGATCTGATAGATGAGATTGAGATTGTGGTCATCATCATTTACCCTTCCTTTCCCTTCCTCCTGATCTGTCAACATCTGATCGGTCTTCCCAAAATAACTTTCTGCGCTGACTGGCGGTGATCGCCGTTGATGATATCATAGCCACGTGGACATCCTGCCAGGTCAGATCTAATTGATGCTCTCAATCTCGGATCCGAGAAGAGATTTGTGTTTACTCGAACGACCACTCGTATTGTTGCGTGTTGCGAGTGGTATGATGGGAGATTAACCAGGTAGACTGGCATGGGCATAGCCATTCTGCTAGACCTATCCTCGTCATATGTAGAATTCCTAGGCTGAAGATGCAGCCAACCGGGAAGGTGAGCTCTTTGACAAGTTCTTCCAACAGCTAAGGCTGATTAGATAGGAAGGATCCAGCACCTAACATCATTTTAGAACACATAATCTCGGTCACACTAGCTGCCAAGCAGAATGGCACCATCATCGCTTCTGGCCTTACCTGGACCGAGTCAACGGAAACAGAACTTGGCATGTGATAGTTGCAGAAGGAGGAAAGTGCGGTGTTTGAGAACGGATAAAACTCAAATCGTATGTACAGTATTTGTTCAACCTATCCCGAATACCATGATTCCCGAACACGATTTGGACCTGACTGGTAATCCTGTATGAATACTAGTGTCAGCAATGCAGTAATAAAGGAGAAAAATGCACGAACAACTACATTGATTCCCTGGCGCAGTCGAAGACGAAGAAAAGTCGTAAATCCTCGAACGAGAACGGAGATGTATCTTCAATAACGAAGAAACGTACGAAGAGGAATCAGCCGGATGGGTCTCAATTGCAAATCTCAAGAGATGATATTCGTGATAAGGATCTACAAGACAGTGGAGTCGGTCCAAGAGATAGTGCTCATAGCACTTTATCAAAGTATGAGGTTGGAGAAACTAGTCGACAAGGTAGCTTATCGATGACCAGGAACAATTCGATGGAGTGAGTCATAATCTTTAAAAGCATTTTATATCCCAACTTCATGCGATATCTAATAGCAATACCATCTCTCTAGGTCGCTCCATATCTCTTCACAGCTACCTTCAGTACATGTACAACCCTCCCTGCTCCCCGAACAACCACCTTCTAGTCTCTTCCCCACCATTTCCCAGTCGATTGAGATGCCATTGCCTGTCACCCCCGAGGCTTCGCAGCAGGCCATGCTAAAATATCTCTTCTCCCCCGCCGCCATCACCACTTTAGAACATGGATATGACGACCTATCCACTATCTCACTCTGTCGAGAGGGGCAAAGCGATCTGTGGGAAGAACAAGATGGGAAGGTATGGTGTGAAGAGCCTAGTGACTCTCATAAATCGTTATATGAAGAAACTATGAAAGAGTATGTCAACATTAACTCAGCCCATTTACCTAGACGTCCCGTGTGATATATCGTATATTGATGTCCTCTAAGTCTTATAGACGATCTGATCGAAACATTCTTTTCGATCGTCCAACCGAGATATACCATGTTGGATTCATCGATATTCAAAGCTCGTTATGCATCACCCTCGACTCACCCTCTAGGTCCAATATCACATAGTTTCCTAGCTATCGTACTGACCTACGGAGCGAGATTCTCGAATCATCCGATAATTCAATCTGATAGAGAAGAATGTTCCTCTCGGGATGGCGAATCCCTAAAAGCCCGTCAGAGAAGTAGATTAGTAGGGTTAATGGTAATCAGGACAAGAGCTATAGCGGAACGTAATAGGATTTACAGGATACCTAGTTTGGAGAATGCCAATAGTTGTTTGTTCTTGGAACATCTGCTGGGTCGTAAGTTCACGCACTTGCACAATGTTAGCCGATGCTGAGACTTGAGTGCACTTAATATAGAGGTAACTCATCTGGATTCTAAGCGTATGTATATATTGTATTCATCTTGTACTATGCGCATTTGCTGATATTCACTTTTAGGTTATCAGGCGACTTGGATTTCAGCAGCAGTGAAACATGTCGTATCGATGGGTCTTAATTCCTCTTTGGAGTGGTCCAAAATACAAGACCCACAGATGCGGCACGAATCTTTGAATATCGTATGGATCACTAGGATGTCAGAATCCAGTCGAGCCGCTCTTTATAGATTACAGCCATCGCTGTGAGTCTGCATGCTGCTCTATTGATATTGATCCACTCAATGCTCATTGAGTGATCCGATAGATCAACCGAAGACTTTGACATCGATCCTGTCCAACATGCCATGCTGAGTGAGGGAGCACCGATAATCGTTCCATTAGGTGGGACGGAGCATAACATTGTTGATCAAGCTGTAAGTAGTCTCCTCATTCGTCCATTGCCCTTTTCTACGGCCAGTGTTGAAATTCGTTATTATTCATATCATCACCTGTAGACATGGTTCCAAATTCATCGCACCATATCTTCGATAAACTACACACTATCCAAATCACTTTGGGTCCCCTCTGTCGCCGCTCATGGAATCCCATTTAAGATCCTCAGGGAGTTCATCCATTCATCTTCGATATGGCGAGACAAGTACCTATCTTCAATAGGTATACCTACGATTTGGCCAGATAATTGGGATTTCCTCCAAGCCATTAATACGTGTACATGTGATTGTTATTATCATGATCTTTGGTTGATCGTACATAAAGCTATTCAAGATTTCGGTATAAAAGAGGAAAAATCCAATAACGGCGGTAGTAATGGGATCTATAGAGATCGATTCGAGATCGATAATATAAAAAGAAGGATAAAGGAAGAAGCTGAACATGCTGCGTTGAGAATAGCAGCTTTGACGGGTGTATTGACTGAGAATGGTTATTTGAAGTTGGACCCGTAAGTTTAGTCAATCTCGCTTCCACTCGTACAGCAGCATGTACGGAAGCTAACATGTTACTTGGGATATGCAGTCTTATCATCAATCATCCAATATACGCTGCAGGCGAATACCTCGCATCCCTTGGTCGATCGGAATACCAAATCTGCGTAGCTGGTCTAAGACAATATGCAATCATCTATCCATCCTTATGGGATCAAGCAGATAAGTTGGATAGTACATATCAAGAAGCGACCAAAACGGATCTACTGGATGGATTGACTAGTTTACCTCCTTCTCTTCTGGTGGATGGAGTGGGTATACCACCTAGATTGGATTTGATGGATTCGTTTGAAAGTTGGACAGGGAGTATATGGGGTGTAAGTCCACATCTTTGATTCTCGTCGATAATGCTAAAAATGTATTTTGCTCCAGAATACCTCTCAGGTCAATGTCAGTGCCAATTCGCATTCAGGTGGCGAGTTGGATGGTATGCAACATGCGGATGCGAACGGTAATTCATTGAATGGTCAAGGTAATGGCAACGGAGTTCAGGCAGATAAGCCAGTCAATGATGATATTGTATTACGAGGTGATATTCAGGATGGTGCTATCAATGTCGAAGGTCGAATCGGAAATAATGAACCTGTTAACCTTGAACAATGGCTGGGATGGTGAATGTCACAGGTTGTGGTACGGTGACGGGTTGTACTGTTCGGTCCAATTAGATACGCTGTAAATTAGTACCGATGAAGTCATCGTCATGTCCCAACAACATCCAATCTGTCCTTAAAATCAAGAATCAGTGTGGACTAGAATCAGTCCATCTCATTGCAATCCTCTTGCTCTTCCTAGCCAGAGTGAGCTCTTTGATTTTCAGTCGGCTATGCAATACATCTCAATCAAACGATCATTACTAGCATCCGCTTCGCTTCCTAGAAAAAGAAAAAAGATCCCAAATCCAGTTTATGTAGCTAACTTATACTTCAGCAACTTCTCTTAATCGTCTGATGGTTGATCGTACGGTGGCGGCTGAGGGGGTACCGAAAGTGTAAGCACCACCGGCATAGACCTTGGCGCATGCTTTACATTTCCAGATACCGACGGCGGTTCTCTTGACGGCGTTCTGTTGGTGTTGTAGTTTAATGAAACCAGATGTTGGATATGGTGGAGAGGATGTGGACGTGTCGAGGTAATTGGTAATTGATTGTGATGAGGAAAATAACAGGAATGGAAGATAACGATCAGCATACCATTCGCTGATATTTGAGTATGTTTTTCACTAACCTTTCCACACGAAGGACAAGCGTATCGAGCGTGTTGGGTGATTTCCATCTTCTTGACGCTAATTATCAAAGAACAGATACAATCAATCTCATATTCCGGAATATAAGATTGCACTTCTCTGAATGATAAAACTCACGTCTTTCTTAAGGAAGCACCGTAACGAGTACCGTATTTACCGGTGACACCGACCTTCTTAGTTCTTTTGGTCTATAAAACATGGAAAGATATGTTAGTTGGCTGAATACTCTGGAATGCTGTATCGATGTATAAACATGAGCAAGGGCAAGGGCATGATTCTAAGAAGCACCGATCAAAGTCGACGTGTGGTTGAGACTGCGTTGGTTTGCTGTGATCTGTATTTGATATTTGAAGTCATAGTCGGATCGTTCTTTGCTCTTCCATTAAACAATCCTTCTCCCGTTCATGTCCTCGCAATACAGCAACTTTTCTCATCCATCCGGCTCTACTTGTGGCCCTCTCTTGTCCGATTCCCATATATACCATCCTCGTCCGTTCTTATCTAACTCAAATTGGTTGACGCTCCTTTGCCACGTTGATTTGCGTTGTAATTGATATATGCCATGCCATGCCTCTCCTACTATCTGATCCCTCCATGTCCAAACCCATACCCTTGCTCATGTGTGTGTTGACGAAGTTGGATACCTGTAACTCACCATTTTTGTTAATGTTGGATACGACTTGAAGGATAAAGAAGTAGAAGGTGTGATTGAGATGAACCTTTAAAAATCAACCTGTTGCAGTCAGAGAGTCTGGTCTGGCTGTGTGTGGTAGCAGAACGTGCGAATGACTGGTGGGGACATTGAGAACGGAGGGTAACTGCAGAAAGCAGCGAGTGTGGCACTCTGAATCGGGCAAAGATGACCTTAGGAGATAATTAGCCAGGATTTCTTAACACCGATGAGGACGCGAGTCACCTGCATCCTATCCTTTTTTTCACGTTTTATCCGAAACCCACCTCAGGGTCAGCCTGATATGCTTGAGCCCTGTTATCATGCACACTCCTCGAATCGAGATGGCATCACCACCATTCAAGCTCTGAATCCATCTCCGAGCACTCTCACTCGAACCGACACTAGGGTTGAGGCTAGGACCAACATCGACAGCATCAGCTAATCGAATTAGCACGTTTATCATACCTCTCTTCACCATACTCAAACAACAAAGCATACAATGTCATCATCCGACAAACCAACTCTATCTTCCTCACCATCCAACTCCACTCGTAATCCACCTGCACCTACTTCATCACGGCCAATCCCAACTGCCAACTTGAACAACCTTTCTCTGTTATCCGAGTCATCAACAGGAAGTTGGGAAAGAGGAAGGATGCATGGGAACGCCCGATCACCTCCAACTCACACATCAAGCTTGGAAGCTGGTCTACCAGGGGCTTCAGGTTCTTCCTCGGCGGAGGGAGGGTTGAATAAACCTTGGCCAGCTAATCAAGGACTGAGTAAACCTGATCCAGCAACTGGCAGAGTCAAATTCCAACCTCAATCTAATATACCTCATTATTCCCGAACACCAAGAGAAGGATATGGTTTCAGACCTACATCCGGATCTACCACACCTACTACCTCTGCTTCTGCATCTGCCTCGGGAAGCTTGGCATACCCTTTCCCATCGATACATCGCTCAACGAGAGATGACGAAGATGATATGGATCATAGAACGGATGGTAGATCCATGGATGAACTTAGGACGGAAGTGAGAGATGAACTGGATAAGAATGGACTGTTGATCCAAGCTGCCAGGGGGGTTGTAAAGGATGTAGCGGGGAATGAAGGTGAGGAGAGAGGGATTGCTGATGAGGAGGGATTAGGTTGGCCTGGTGGGTATCAAATACTTCATCATCGAAATCTTGCGTTACTCCTTTCCTGGAAATTTACAGAGTTTTGTCATGTTCAATAGCCAAATCTACCCATCTCCGACTCCATTCTTCGCCAACTGAAAAAGCTGCCAATCTCCAATTACTCTCTTCGGCCATTCGAACGGTCTTAGAATGTATAGGTGAAGACCCAGATAGAGAGGGATTACAACGTACGCCCGAAAGATACGCCAAGGCTTTGATGTGGATGACAAAAGGATATGAAGAGAGATTGGTAGATGTCATTAACGATGCTGTCTTTGCTGAGGATCACGATGAGATGGTGATCGTTAGAGATATAGAGGTGTTTAGTTTATGTGAACATCACATGGTGCCTTTTACTGGTAAAGTGAGTCATAATACTAGTAGCGGATTTAGCTTCTCGTCGTTTATCGCGATGCAGTGGTTCATAAGGATTTTTTTTGCTGATGTGTTTTTGGTAAATTTGTAGATATCTATCGGTTATATACCCAACAAGTTGGTTTTGGGATTGTCCAAACTAGCTAGAATAGCCGAAACCTTCTCTCGAAGATTACAAGTCCAAGAGAGATTGACCAAGCAAGTGGCATTGGCAGTTGAAGAAGCCATAAGACCTAGAGGTGTAGCTGTTGTTATGGAGGCTTCGTATGTTGTTTGGCCTACCATCCATCTCGAGACCTCTCGTACTGACCTATAAGCTTGGCTTGAACGCAGACACATGTGCATGTCAATGAGAGGTGTACAGAAACCTGGTGCTACCACTGTTACCAGTACGATGCTTGGATGTTTCAGATCGCAGCAGAAGACCAGAGAAGAGGTGAGTTGTCCCTTACCATCAAGAAGGAGATGGTGATGCTGATAGCCGATGAATTTGTGATAGTTCCTTACGCTCATTAGAACACCCAGTGTTACTCATCGTTAATCCCTTTTTGACACAGCATAGATAAAATAGATCATACGTCTTGTTTGTCATCTTATCGTATCTATTCACTTCCCTCCTTTGTCCTCAACGGATCATCTTGTTTCGGTTTTCGTTTTTCTTTCATGTTCAACATCATTTGTAATTTATCATATAGCATTCATCTGTACTATCCTTATCCTTTCCATAATTAGCCGCCGAGTCCACTTTTTATCAGATAAAAGTACAAACAAATAATAACAGGGTGTGTATGCATAGACGAACAGTAGGAAACGCGACTGTTTGTCATTGGCGCCTACGAGTGGGAAGCTGGTCGAAAGATAGGCGACGGATACGGGTTTACCCGGTTACATCACGAGTTGAGTTGCAATCAATGGTGGAGGAATGTCAGTGTCAATGTGCTGTCGTGTCGCCATCCCATCCCTCGTCACTACGACGCATACGGTCATACCCCAATATCGATCACCTGGACTGGACTGTGCGTCTATTCTATTGACAGGCTATTCAATGTTGAGCAGAGGTATAACAAGACCTCTGAGATATTTGAACAGTCTAAATCATCAAAGTAAAGTTTTACCTTGTTCTATCAGATATCTTTCTATCGCTGCTTTAAGGCCTTCCCATGTGAGTATATGTCCTGTTGAGGTGTCCATCCAGTGCTACATCGATTGACCTCGAGATCGGTTTTGCTGACCTACTCTTCATCTCAGTCTCCTGCACTTCAATCGTACAAACGGGAAATCAGATCGTTCAATCGTACTTTTCGACCTAGGAGAAATATCTGTCTCTGCACTCACTCTCATATCGACGATAGCATAATGTCAAACGCTGTTCCAGGCGGTGCGACTTCCGCACCTGAACAAGAAGGACACAGACTCCCCACCAATGTTTATCCTAGTGTGAGTGACATCTTAGACCTCGTCTCAATCTATGGAGAAGCATCATCTCCATACTCCCCTTCCTCCATTCGCAATTGTAGATTGCAGCTGACTTCATCCCGCTCTTAGCTCTACGAACTAGTGATCAAGACCGATCTCGTCGCTTCTCCACCAACATTCAGCGGAGAAGCCCTCGTCCACCTCGATATCAAAGAAGATTCTTCCACTGTTCAATTCCACTATCACAAAACTCTCACTATCACCCATATCGCAATTTCAACTTCAGATCTCAAGACCACCTCAAATCTCAATATCCCCCTTTCCGCTTTAAGCTTGAACGAAGAGAACGATGTGGCCACTTTGGACTTGAGCGCATTGCCTGGAGGTGGACTGAAATCGGGTCAGAAGCAGACCAAGATCTTCTTTAGGTTCGAAGCGGAATTGAAATCTGCTATGCATGGGTATTATAGATCGGAAGGTGATCCAGATGAGAACGGAAAGAAACCTATGTAAGTGAATTGTCAGCTTACAAAGCGTCCTCTTTTGGTCCTCTTCATGAAAGGACCAGCAAGGTTGGTCTGAAGATTGATCGGTAAGCTAACAAGGATTTATTCGTAGCTACGGTCTCACTCAATTCGAAGCTACCGAAGCTCGAAAAGCTTTCCCGTGAGCATCATTGTTGCTTATTATTACCTCGTAGCTGATTGATTTGTGACATATTCCACAGATGTTGGGACGAACCCCTCGTCAAGTCAAAATTCGCCATCTCGATGATCGCCAGGGATAAGAACACTTCACTCAGTAACATGCCTGCTATCTCTGAGAAACCTTGGAAAGCACCATCCAACGCTTCTGTCGATAATGTCTTCAACGAGAACTACGAACTTGGATCTTTACTTGGTGGATCCGTTACATTAGGTAAGACCGAAGGCAAAATTGAGGGTATAACTGAAGGCAAGACCGAGGGTAAGACTGAGGGTAAAACGGAGGGAAAGACGGAATCCAACGAGGAAGGATGGAAGATGACCAAATATGAGACTTCCCCTCTCATGTCTACCTACCTTGTCGCCTATGCTTCGGGACAGTTCGTATCTCTCGAATCAGCTCATCACTCCAAATTGACCGGAAAGACCGTCCCTCTCAAGATCTACGCCACGAAAGATCAGATTAAACAAGCTCAATTCGCTTTAGACATCAAGAAATGGGCTTTACCAGTCTACGAAGAGATCTTCGATATCCCTTACGCCTTGCCTAAACTCGATACACTCGTTGCTCACGATTTCGATGCTGGAGCTATGGAGAACTGGGGCTTGATCACTGGACGAACTACGGCTTATCTTTATGACCCTGAGAAATCACCTTTATCGGCCAAGAAGCGAGTCGCCGTTGTCCAATGTCATGAACTCGCTCATATGTGGTTCGGTGATATTGTTACTATGAAATGGTGGGATAACTTATGGCTGAACGAAGCTTTCGCTACCTTAATGGGAGAACTAGTGATCTTAGATCGAATTTGGCCAGAATGGAAACCAAGATCTCAATTCTTGAAATCACACCTACAAGGTGCTCTCGATCTCGATTCTCAAAGATCTTCTCATCCTATCGAAGTTGATTGTCCGGACTCCAACCAGATTGCTCAAATCTTTGACGCTATCTCGTACTCCAAGGGTGCATCGGTATTGAGAATGTTAGCTTCCGTCGTAGGAGAACCTACTTTCCTCAAAGGAGTTTCGATTTACTTGAAGAAACATATTTATGGTAATGCCGAGACAAAAGATTTGTGGGATGGTATTTCGGAAGCTTCCGGATTGGACGTAGCCAAAATAATGAAGAATTGGACATTGAAAGTTGGTTTCCCCGTGATCAAAGTTGAAGAATCCTCTGATGGCAAGATCAAATTGACTCAAAATCGATTCTTATCCACTGGAGATGTCAAACCTGAAGAAGATGAAACCATCTGGTATGTTCCTTTGGAAGTAGCTACTCTCGATAAAGACGGTAAGATCTCTGTAGATCATAAAGCTACTCTTGAGGAGAGATCTTCGACATACGATTTGAAAGGAAACGATTCGTTCAAATTGAATGCTCAGACTGTCGGTGTATACAGAGTATCATACGAACCTGAAAGATTAGTCAAATTGGGTAAAGAAGCATCTAAATATACTATCGAAGATCGAGTCGGTTTAGTTTCAGATGCTGCTACGTTGGCTAGAGCAGGATATGCCAAGACATCAGGATCGTTAAGCTTGATCAACGAGATTGTTAAAGGTGGTGAAGAGGAATATTTACCTTGGTCACAAATTGGTTCGGCCCTTTCTAGGTTATCAGGTGCATGGTGGGAACAACCTGAATCTACCCGAAAAGCGTTCAACAAATTCCGAATTGACCTGTTCAGACCTCTCAGTGGTAAATTAGGATTCGAAGGTGGTAAAGATGAATTACCGGAGATTAAAGAATTGAGAGAATTGATCATTGGTACACTTGCTGCTACTGAGGATGAAGTCATCTTGAAAGAGATCAAAGAGAGATTCCAACCTTTCCTCGAACACAATGATGACTCCAAGATCCCACCTGATTTACAGAGAACAATCTTCAGTAATGTAGTGGAACATGGTGGAAAAGCGGAATATGAGAAGTTGTTGAATGTTTATAACAAACCTCCTAATCCGTCTACTAAGGTTGATGCGATGTACGCTTTAACCTCGCCAAAGGATCAGGAGCTGTTAGATAGGACGTTCAAGATGATGGGTGATGGCAGTGTTAAAGATCAGGATCTGTATATCTTCTTCGTGAGTTCATTTAAATCCATACTATCTTCAAGCTTGATGAAGAGAAGCTAATATATTGTGCATTCGTTTGTAGTTCGGTTTATCAGCTAATAAATACGCTAGAAGACAGATTGCGGAATACTTTGTCAAGCAGTATGATACTGTATGTATTGCTTCAAACTCATCATTGACTATCTTGCTCCCATTGACACTTGATTCCGCAGCTCATGAAACGATACCCTGACGGATACGGTGTCAACTACCTCGTCAAAGGCGCTTTCGCATCTTTATCTTCTCATGATGATCTTAAGATGGTCAAGGACTTCTTCAAAGATAAAGGTGAGTCCAAACGTCCTCATGACATGTCGATGTCGTGCTTAATCGCTTACATTGATATTTTACATTAGATATTCGAAAATACAAATCTGCCGTTGCGCAAACTTGCGATTCTATCCAAGCGGCTGCTGATTGGGTACAAAGAGATTCAGGGGATGTTGAGAAGGTTAGTCCATATCAATCCCATCATCAATATAGAATATTTGAGGTTCATCAAGGCTAATTTACTTTTTCGTTATGACTGTAGTGGCTTAAAGAGCATAAATACCTTTGAATGGTATCAATGGGTATAAGGTATTTTGCGGCTAGTTCGAGTTTTGGGGTTTGGGGCGTCATATATGGAGGTGTATGTATGTACATAGCACATGTCTGAGAAAGATAGTTAATATGCGAATCATGCAAGAAAAGAAGTTCCATATATTGAACATTCGATAACCTTCCACTTCGGCGTACAGTATAAGAACTTCTGTGTGGGTATTGTTTGAAACTGCACTCGTGAATCCTTGCTCATCGAGGATGAGGATGAGTGAGTCGAGTATATCTCCTTTTGAATACAATAGTTATTATACATATCTATATCTTGTTCATTGATGTATCCCTTCTTTTCATGATGCGAATCCCTACAACCCTCAACTTGATTTTAGCCAAATATCGAGGGTATACGAACGGCGTTTATAGGTCATTTCGGAAAATATCCCTTTGGTACTGTATGTTGGTAATTCGCTTCTCCACTGATGCCAATCCTCGACAAGTCTTCCTTATGATCCCATCACTATCGTTATGGCCATTGCTATACAAGCCAAAGACACATAAGGCGATAACCTTTCGCCTATCCTTGCGCATTTGAAGAATAGTCCGAGGAAGCTGAATGAGGAACGGAAGGAAATTAGTATCGATCATTTGCGAGATTTTATCTTGAAGTTTACGAGTCGGTAGTATAGACTCACCCTTCTCTATTCCTATCTACTAGACCTGGGGCGGTACCTCTTATATACGTACATGTGCAGATCATCAGGAGGAGTACGAGAAGTAGGGATTGAAAGTTGAATAAGGCGGACTGTGTTTTGAAATAGCAGATATAGAGATTAGCGGAGTGAAATAGGACAGTGGAAAGGGTAGTGGACATACCATGATGTATCGTTCCTTCTCCGCCTTTTATATCTTTTGAGATTTCTTTCCTTTAGATATCTCTCGAGAGGTATAGAAAGGTACGAATTGCTCTGGCGGCCTGGCGAAGGTTGAGTCCAGTGATATATGAAGAATGGGCAAAATGCTTTCGGCTGAGTCTGAGCCTCTGTCTTAAGGGTATATAGAGTGATTCTTGTGGTATGAGATCAGTCGTCGATATGTCATGTGGATTATGATGATAGACACGTCGAAATGTCAGTCAAATTGATGAGTTGCGAGATTGTGACCTGAGGGATGACGAAGAGAAGAGCCAGGTGGTCAGAGCGGCGATCGCCGCAATGTGATGCATTGAATGGAGGTGAGGTAATCGAAGTGCGACTGCACTTGCAAGATCAAGATCAAGATCACTTTGGGTTCTTGATCTTCCTTCGATATTCCTTCCCATACTACCTCATACCAGGACAGAATATACATAACATGATCCACTCGATATAGCTTTTCCTAATCGAGACGGAGACGAATAACCATGGCTCCGGCAACAAAGAGCTCGAAGAAGAGCACCTCATCGAGCAGCTCAAGCTCAGGCACGAAGAGTTCTTCCTCGAAATCAAGCCTGTCGGCTCCAACAAGGAAGATGAGCAGTATGAGCTCGGTAAGCTGGCATTCTACCTTGAAATCTAAAGAGAGATAGCTCATAATGGATTGTTGCTGGTCTATCAGTTTCAACCGACTCTCAACTTCAAACCTTCATCGTCTTCCTCCTCGTCATCTTCCAGACCATCAACCTCCACATCGTCGAGGAAAGATGAGGAGGATCGAAAACTTATGCCTCCCCCTCCACCTGGTATCAAGCCCAAGCAAGTCAGTCCACCAAAGGTGTCTGATGTTCCTGTCAACGGGAAAGGGAAAAGTAGGGAGGTTATTGTCATAGATGACGATGACGAGGAAGACAGCAGGTCTGGATTGAATCATGCTCAAGGTGAGGCCAGCTATTTTAAACGAACATGGGTTTACGAGAATAGCTGACACAGTAATTCAGACGACAAAGCTCAAATGTGGACTGATCTCTTTGGCCCTACAAACGAGGTGAGCTGTGTGTCTTTGTAACAGGAGGAACATAGCTCATTCTTGTGCGTACCCAATGTCATAGACCGAACTAGCACCTGGAAAAGCACGTATAGCAAGAGTGAAGAACTGGTTACATGAGTCATTATTTGGATATCCATCTGATGTACCTCCTCCACCGAGGAATGTCAACACAGATAAACTGAGGAAATATAAGGTATGTGAAATATTGATCAGCTGGCTACGGATGTCCATGAGAGACCCAGACAGCTGATATCTGCTTTCTAACGATACAGAGGATATTATTCTTGAGCGGTCCAGCGGGAGTAGGGAAGACTACCACAGTCAGATTATTCTGTCAGAGCTTGGGAGTGGAAATCATGGAATGGGGTGAAAGTGTTGAGGAGTGGAGTCTGGGTGGTGGAATAGGTAAGTAACAGATCTCAGCTGACACAAAAGTTCGCGACCAACATCTGTAGCTGATATGGTATATACTTTTACGAACAGACAGAGAGTCATCAATATCGAAATTCAGTTCATTCATCTCGCGATCCTCCTATCCATCTCTATCAATGTCATCTCAGCGTACCCCTTCTCAGCCAACAGCAGTGAAACCACGTCTGATCCTATTGACCTCTCTGCCGAACTTGTCGCATATACCTACACGAGAATCCTTTCACTCTTCATTATTGACCTTCTGTCAGACATTCAATAGTCTGAGCTGTCCTATGGTGATTATCCATAGTGATGCCGGGTCGGGAGGTAGGGCGGAAGAAAGTTGGATGGAGAGGGATCGAGGAGGGAGAGAAGGATCGTTGGAAGTGCTAGGTAGAGAAGTAAGGGATGGTCCATGGTGTCAGGAAATAGAGTGAGCTGAGTCCCAGAAGAACCGCCTCTGTCAGCTAATGGCATCTGTCTTATGATATGATAGCTTCCTACCACTCGCACCTACTTTTCTGAACAAAGCTCTTGTAAGGGTACTCCAAACTGCCATTCCCCGAGCTGTTGACCGGCCTTCTCATGCGACTGTGCAACTCATCGCTCTGTCTTCCAATGGTGATCTACGATCAGCAATCAATTCACTTCAACTGATATGTAGTGGAAAGAAAGACAGTAAGACCAAAAAGAGGAAATCCAGAGTTGATGATGCAGAGGTGGAGGAAGATGGTGGACCGAGAAAAAGGGGGTCGGGAAAAGGAAGTAGAGGTGGGAAAGGAGCGAAATTGGATGTCAGTAAGGATTTAAGAGCTGTGTGAGTCTCTCGATTGATCGATAGACAGTGTAAGTGCTGATCGCTGATATGGTTGTGTGTTATAGGCTGGATGCAGTGACGAGGAAAGAACAGTCATTGAACTTGTTTCATGCCCTCGGAAAAGTATTCTATAACAAACGTAAGTTGATATAAGGCAGTAAACTACCTTCAATTACATCAGCTTACATATAGGTATCTTGCAGGTTTGGATGATCCCAATATGGATGACGAAGATGAAGAATTACTTGAAAGAATCCGAAAATTCCCTCCTGATGCTCCTTTACCTGACCATTTGCAGGAATACACCAGACGCAAATCACTTGTCCAAATAGAAGTCAGTTGACATCTGATGATCGATAAAAGAGCACCACAACTGATCCTGCATTTCATATAGTCATTTATTCCGACAATACCAGTCGATGCATCTTCTTTTGCATTGTGGATTCACCAATCGTTCCCTTATTACTGTAATGAAATCGAGGAAGTCTCAACCGGGCTGGACGAACTCTGTTCCGCAGATGTGATGAGGACGGATGATGATATTGTGAGTCAGCTTATGCGATCTCGGAAAGCTTCGACCAAGCTGATTCAGTGTATCCTCTTCAGTGGCAATCTAGTCCCCAAGCTATTTCTTATGCCTTACATCTTTCTGTTCGAGGGATATTGATGTCCTTGCCTAGTCCTGTACCAAGGTGAGCTAGCGTGTTTAGATCGATCTCCATCATCGCAGGTGACTTGTTGACGTGTCAATATAGGAAATCACAAAAAGTCGTCAAACCTCAATTTTTCGAATCGTTCCGACTGGAGCGAGATAACGTCTCTTCACTGGATCATGTCGCAGGTTACATCACTAAGAAGGGAGTGGTAGCTAGTAATGCCTTCGCCGATGGTGGTGGGCACCATGAGCTGGGTGTATGGGGAGGGATGGTGAATAAACGAGTATTGGCTGGGGAGATGGTGCCTATGATGGTCAAGATCCAACCACTGTACGGTCGTGAGTGTCATCTTAGCATATAGCAGCTGTCGATCAAATCAAGCAGAAATATAGCTGATGAAGATTTATTGGCAGACCCCTTGCTTCCTCCTTCCGCTCAATCATTGTGTCTACCTCCATACTCCTCTTTCACCTCTTCTCGAGCTACTGCAGAATTGACAGCGAAGGATGAGCCGGATGCTGAGGACCATTATGAAGCTACTGCAGCAGGGGATGATGGACTGGGTGGCGTACCGTCCGTTCATACGGGATGGGACGAAGTGGATTCTCTAAAGTATGGGAAAGAAAAGGAGGAAGATTGGTTGATGGATGATGATATTGTTGATGATTGGGATTGAAAGTACATTGCACCAATGAATGATACACAAAGAACGAGAATTGTTGTACATAGTATATAGTACATCAAGACAAAATGCATTGTATGTTCATGTACTGTATATACATTGAGCGAGGTGGATCACCGCAACGTATTACCGAATTGATTGATTTTCGGATTTATGCGATACAGGATCAATTAGCGTTATCATTCCATCACATCGTGCGCTTGGATATTAGAGGGTAAGCTCTTTGGTATTCTTTGGTTCTTCAAGTTCCGGTCCGCCTGTTTGTCGACCCAAATGCCTACACACAGACACTGCTTGAGACCCATCCTGAAAATCCAGATTCAACATGTGGAACGCATTTCTACCCCTGGTCGATCCGAAACGTACGGGTCAGATAGCTTCGAGACTTGTTCGACACGAGGTAACAACGCATTTTGTGCGTGTTGATGTCATTAAAACGGTCACGATTCGACTCCTTATCAACAACTCGAAACACAAGATATTCACATAGTGAGACGAGACGGGTGTATGCAAAACGTGCAAACACGACTATCCAAACAGTATAACATCCCCGGACCTTCATTAGAAGGAATTTGACTTTCGGTTCTTCTTCCGATCAGACCTTCCAAATTCCAGAACATGGAAGATGATAAGGTACCCTACCAACCGCGTCTCAACAATGAGGTTTTGCCTTCGTCGGAATGTTTGGTGCAGGTGCATTCAGACGTCATATGAAAAGATGTAAGGGAAGTACGCTCAAAGGGCGTCTTGAAGGTTCACTTCGTTGCTTTGTTGGGAATGTTTGTAATGGTCGACCACAGGTTGCTTGCAACGACGTCGTGTCGATAGGCAAGTACCCGATCTATATATAAAGAAGCAGATTTGGATCGACCTTTCACTTGCCACCACTTCTATATTATTGCGACGATATATCAAATTGGCATACGTACTACTCGGTTCAACTCGACAACAATCGAGTAGAATCGACTTCGGATCAACCTTATCTACCTGCTACTACTATACTACGACCAACCCACCACTGACAACAGTAGAACCTTGACCTATCAGATATCAGACATTTTGTTATCATCAAACTTGATTCGAGTTCTGAGACCGACGATCATCACCAAAAGTCAACTCAACAATTCAATCACCCGTATCAAAGATCAACGCACAGACCACCGCGTTTTAACTTCGTGTTTGGATCAAGATGACAGTGTACGAGTGCGATATATTCACACCAATCCCTCATTCCCCCTCAAGAAGAAGGCATCCTCATCCTCATTCTCATTCTCTTCATTCTTCGAAAAGAAGACATTCCCTTTCTTCCTGTACCATCTCAGTCCCATTTCCCGTACCTGGACCGGGACCAACTTATATCAGACCAGAACAACGACAAAACCACCTCGGTATATCATTTGACATGTCCCCATCAATAGTAGAGATCATGTCCACCCCACCACCTCTTTCGCCTTCTTCCTCTTCTATGACATACTCATCTTCCTCGCCTACCACGCCCAATTCACCAAGTAAATTGATATTCTTCCCTCAACCACTTAGCTTCGATCACGACGACGAAGAGGAAGATGTATTCGCTGCTACACCTTCCTCATATAGGAATCAATCACTGGCCAAGCGGAAAATCAATGACGATTTCAGTTCATTGGCTTTTGGATTGGGAGGAATAGACAAGTTACCTGATGAACCATTCTATCCCAGTACTTCAATTACATTCAGAGATATCGATCCTCTTCCTGCTATACCTCTCAATGCTACACAACACCCCTCTTCAGGTAGTCGTGGTGGTACGAATGGAAATCAGCTACTTCCCTCAGCTATACCGTATAGCAACTCAGGTATCTCGCAGCCTGTCGAAACGCAAAAGGAAAAACGAAAACCATTCGGACACACTTTCCTACCACCTTTACCACCCCAACAAAAAGGTGTACCCACACCTCTACTTCCCATGGGATTCTTACCTCCTCCTTCATCTTGGCGACCACCTTCCAGCCGATCTCCTACAAAATCACCTTTAAGAAGGACCGATTCGGATGTCCTCCTTCCTTCTGAAGCTGACATCCAGGCTGAGGAACTCAAAAGACCAATCAAGTTTAATGGACATGTGAGGAAGAGCTCGAACGATTCTGAAATGACCATCAAGTTAGGTAATGGGTTCGTAGCTTTGGGTGTATCTCCGCCTCAGGACTTTGATGATGGTGACAGTGGTGATTTTCATTCCCAACCTCAAAAACCGATGAGCATCAACACTTATGGACATGGATATGGTATTGAACCAAGATCAAAACCCAATATCTCAAGGACTGTGAGTCAACGCGATCCGATAGCTGTACGACAAGAAGGTTATTCGGGTGGAAGTGGGAACGGCAATAGATATAGATCATCCTCAACAACCGATATCAATCCCAAATCACCGCCGCAACCTTCCTCACCCACACCGTACTCGTATAAACCACATGTATCTTCACCTTTGAACCAAAATGGTAGACCCACTTCGCCAATCCCATTTGCAATAGATGAAGACTACTTCCAACCCCAATGGCAAGCTACGATCGGGAGTCGATTCACCAGACCTGTATCACCTTCTTTACCAGAAGATCTCCTTACGCCACACGCACATAATATCTATGTGCACCAAACATTGTCATCAGCACCTAAACGACCCAAATCACCTACGACCGCCAGAGATTCCCTGAACGCGGTTCTGACAAGACACCCTAAATATGAGGATGGTGATGATGCGGAAGGGTACGAAGAAGATTCATTAGATAGACTGATCAGGAATGCTCAAAGATTCGAATCTGGTGAGTCAACCTTAACTACGGTATCCGCCACTTTCTCAGCCTGCACACTAGTACTATGTCCTTAAGGTAAACTTCAAGGAGAGTTGGACTGATGATGGGAAATAATGTGGAATCAAGGTTCTTCATCGTATTTCCCCAATACACCACCTGAATCACCTTCAGCCCATCCTTATATTTTACCTCTATCTTCCAACTCCAATGTGATCAAGTCTAAATCCAAGTCAAATGGGAAGAGGGGATTCCCAATACTCAAATCACTTTTCCCACCTTCGCCACCACCTTCTTCACCATCTATGAATGGTACTGCCTCTCCTGAGGTCGAAGACAATGATAGACCGAATGAGAATGCGTATGGCCAATGTCAAAGTTCCTTTGATGTGAACAAAGTCAACGAGAGGTTGAAGACTCAAAGAGGTAGAATATGTTTTGAAGAGTTGGAAGGCGTCGGTCAACCTTTCTTCGAGCATGAGAATGAAGATGAGGGGGTGGGATATAGACAAGGAATGAAGCGTGGTACACATCAGAATGGAAAGAAAGATGTATTCAGACCTGGTACGGGAAGAAGGTGGACATTACCTTTCTAGCCGAGCGGAAGGAATAACAAATACATCGTAGTTCGACCTTTCAACCGATCACCAAGAATGATGTCCCTTCTCATCTCGGGAGAATCTCATTCCCTTTCGTTTTGACATTCTGTCGACTATCGACCATTTGACTGTTTGCATCAGTCCTTATCCCAATTCTTCACTTTAATGCTTTTCCTCTTCCTTCTTGTGATCATCGGGAAACTTTCTATTCATCCGCTCCAGAACCCAATTTATCAATGTATTTTACATTACGATCGGATCACATGATCGAATGTCTGTACCGCAAAATGTCTAACAAAGAGCTTTGCCTTCATGTCTCCTCCATTTTTGTATCGTACTTACATATCAGATACGTTCGCTATCATTCTCGATCTTCACTGTATTGATATAATTGGTCAACTGTTAAGGAAATTTTGTACAATTCTGTAGCTTTTACTCCATTGTTCCAAATCAACTAATCAATCATTCTCGTTATTCTATGTCATTGTAAATAGTTGTACATTGTTTGACGATCTCAACTGTGTGTTCATGTTCCACGAACTCCGTATAACCATATGTATGTTCAGACAAGATGCGAATTACTTCATACATGCGTGAGAGAGATGTTCATACGTAAGGTTCCTATTCATACGTTTCACGGCCTATTTCCTTTTTTTCTTCTGAACAATCTTTTCTCATGATCGATCCACTATAATGACCGTGTACCCTTTCTCGATTTTTGTTCGTTTTCTCAACATTTCACATTATCATTCATACTCTCATAATCACTCTGAGATCGCTTTCTCCCCCCAACTCGAAATCCCCGCTCGGCGGAGTCGATCGATTTTCTACCACAATTCACACTGCTCCTTCTTAGGAGGGTTCATCTATGAACATCAAATCATCCGATCAGCATATCAGATACTGCAATTCTCCATCTCTGTAGCTTGGCACTTACTGGACTTCCAGCCTTGCATCCAAAAGCCTTGTGGAACGCATCCAAATTCTTCAACGTTCCAGTAGCTCTCCAGTAAGGTGGAGAGTGGGGATCGGTTCTCACTCGCGAAACAGCAGTGGCAGGTCGAGTGAGTTGTGCCCATACTCTCGCGAAGGCAAGGAAGAATAGTTGTTCATCTGAGAAATCGAGGCCTGGTAATCTCTCTGAGTTATTGGATTTGGAGACGGAGTCTTGCCATGCTATGAATGCTTGAGCTAAGCCCGAGTCGGCGATGTCTAATTAGACGTAATTTAGCTAGAAGTACGTGAACGACGACCATGGTGACAGAGCTCACCTTCTCCATTAGTAAGCTATGATTGGATATAGTATACTTGAGCTTATGTTTCACAGTGTGGTAGAATGAATTTTAACTCACATTACCATTAACATACACCTTGTTACCCTCAGCATCGTGGACGTAATACTTCGAGTACTGCTTAGCAACGCATTGGGCTCTTTCTTCGAAATCTTTCACGGTCTGCTTGGTCCACCAATCTCTCAATCGACCTAAGAGTTGTGATTGAATTAGATCAGCACTCAGCCAATCGGACCTCATTACAGAAACTCAACTCACCTTTTTCATCATATTGACTTCCAGAATTGTCGAACGCGTGGGTCAATTCGTGTGCGGCGACCGCCCCGAAAGCGCCATATCGGAGATGAGCGGGCCAAGCTTGGGAGTAGAATGGAGGTTGGAGTATACCAGCTGGGAAGACAATCTCGCCGTCAGGAGGGGAGTAGTACGCATTAACAGCTAAGAGAGAGAAGAATCAGCTTCATGATACCTCGCATCAACAGGACGAGCTAGCGTACTTTGTGGGTACATCTGATTTTGCATAAATTGTCAAGTCAGCTGAACTCCTGATGATAACAGAGTATACAGAGTGTACTAGCTCACCTCCCAAGAATCCCTGTTCCTCTTTCTGCCCAGGCCCAACCAAGTCCTACTTTCCTCCAAAAGAGTTGATCCAAGCACATTACCGAAGAAATCGTTCTCTTTGATATCCAATCTTCCATACCAACTTTGCAAACTTTCGGGATTGGTAGTATTGGGATAGAGAGGGTATCCGACTTTAGGAATAATAGCTTCTGCTTTCTTTTGGGCAGCTTTGGCAGATTCGGAATCCATCCATGGGATATGAGGGAGTTTCTCATGGAACGCCTTAACAATTGCTATGTACCAAACCACCTATGATCAGTCAAACAGATCTTACAGGATCCCTGCAAACGAGTGACTCACATCTGATGATATGTTCACCTTCAGCTTTGGCTTCAGGGGAGAAAGCTTCTCTGACGAATTCCCTTCCAGCAATGAAACCGACAATCTCATCTACCCAATTCAAACATACATCCTGTCGGTTCTCTTCTGTTCCCTTTTTGATACCTTTCAATACATCATCAAGTCTCTTCTTCTCCTGACGAATGGTTACTTTAGGTCCTAAAGCACTAGCATAGGTAAGAGCGAGTCTAGTGACGAAGTATCCAGAAAGTACATGATCGGGGGTCTTGTCGATCAAATTGGTGACGCTCTTGAGGTATGGTGGATGAGTGACAGTGATGTTGACTGGGAAAGTTCTGGGAGAGAAGGTAGACAGATACGTTGGGATATCGAGGAAAGGTAGGAGCTTGCCTACGGTCTTAGTCGAATATGGATTGTAAGCGAAATGAGGGTTGAACAGATATTCAGGATCGGCACCTGCTCTCATAAGTTCTCTTTCGAAATGAACGACCTTAGCAGCAAGCTTTTCCATTCGTTCGTCCGTTGGTTCCTTTGATGCTCTACCTCCGTCATGTTCCCCATCACCACCACTGGAGTCTTTTCCATCAGTTCCAGGCCATGGCCAAGGCCAATTGTCCTCTTCGATTTCGGCATCGGCAATATCGAACAGTTGTTCCAGTAAGCCTTTAGCATCCTCCTGTCCTAGTTCAATTGCTTCTTCAAGGTCCGAAATTAAATCGCGTTTGTCCTTCTTTTGTCGAACAGAAGTATGCTCAGCAATATCAGTGAGGATTCCAGCAACGACCGATGTGTACAGATCGAGAATAGGTTTCTCTTCGTAGTATTCCTTGGAAGGGAGACCGCCAAATGCTTGATATAACCATAAGCTCTGGACTTGAGAATCTTCGCCACCTGCATCACCCTCAATCTCGAAATTGACGAGGCCTTGGACACCTAAAAGAGAGAAGGGAATATAAGTGCCTGCTGGTATTTTCAGACTAAAAGGACAGCCGACTTACCTCTTGAATGGAGCCATGCAAGCGCCTTTGTGATCCTCTCTTCCCTCTCCTCGTTTGGTCGGTATTCGTAGAAATCTTGTACACTTTGAGATCGGGAGGAAGGAGCATCCCACTTCACTCCACCGCTCTTCTTAGCTTTTCTAAGTTGCTCGAACTCCTCGGCAGAGACAGCCAGATCGGCTGGAACAGTGTATGACTCGTCATACGTCCCTTTCCATTCGGATTCGGGTGATTTATCGAGAAGATCGGAAGACGATGACAAGGAATCCACATCGAATTCACCGAAGATATCAATGATGTGATCGACAAGGTCAATTATTGGTTTTCTACCGACATCGTTGAGGTGTTCCTACCAATCATCATGAGCCTCAAGCCAGATAAACTGAATTTACTTGTAATAGAGAGAGAGGAAGTGTACTTACGATATCAATACAACTGTTATAAACAGCTTTCAATTTTGCCAAATTCTGTTCATCCGCACTAGCGTCTTTGGAAGGTTTGTCCGACGAAATAGAATCGAGTACTTTGATTAAGATTTTCTAAACGTAATCAAATCAACATCAACCGATCATCATGTTGTCAGCTTCAATACGATATGGATGTCACAATATCGACCTTCAGCAGACTGACTCACCTTGTTATTATCGTTAACCTCGTTGAAAGCTCCGTATAATCCTCGATCAGCAGGGATAGAGTGCGAAGCTGCCCAACCACCCGTGGCGAATTCGTAGAAATCTTCACAGGGATCTACACTTTGATTGAGCGATTGAAGAACCGATGAAGATAAGATGACGCATTCGGGTGATAGGCATATTTTCTATTGACCACATTAGGATCGCATCAGCTCCAACACAACAGGACAACGAAAAGAAACAACGAAAGGGAAAGTGGCCAATTTACATGATCGGGGCTACCAGTAGGTCCAGGAGCGGGATTCACAACAGTCGTGGTACCATATCGAGTAGTCGTAGCAGTAGAAGTTACATATTCAGTCTTCCATCCTCCATGTCCTTCTCCCCCATGTCCATGTTTACCTTTTTCCTTTTTCAACAAACCTTCTGCACCAGCGAATAAACCTATGAATATACTAGCTAACAACAGTAACAGAACGGCTAAGCCACCCAAGAATTTTTCGAGCAGCGTTAGGGGTCGTGAAGGAGAGAAGATTGCTTTGAGTGGTGATTGGGATGAAGAAGAGGGGGTGGAGTTGGGATTATCGAGGAGAGGAGCGTTCTCTGAATGGATAAAATTCAGCAAGGGGTGATGATCTCTTGAAGTTGTATCACCCTACTCACCCTCGTCGGTCGATGCTCTTGGCTGAGCCATGGTGGACAGTGATGATCTGGGTTACTGTCCTTGCTGAACTAAGAGATATAGTTGTAGATGCGAGAAAGAGACGCATGGATATGGACACTTGAATGAGACCCACACGCGGTCCAAGCGCGCAATCGTCATCGTGATCATCTCATCTCATCTCATCGCGTGTCATGTGTCATGTGGCGAATAACCTTGATCAGTTAACCGGATCTGACCGAAGACATCAAGCATTACGAATGAAATGGTCAGAAGTATATGCATACATGTATGAGCACATCGTACAAACAGATCTCCAGTGGATCAACAGATTGTCCAAGTCTAACATAATTGAACTTCAGAATCCTTCTAAGCCCCTAACCACATCGCTCTTGCAGCTCTACCTATCCTTCTCCACCTCCCAACCTTTATACCATACTGGTCCACCTCCCCTTCATTCTTTCTGATGGCATGAGCAATCTCATAGTAACTCACTACCATCGTCCTCACTCCTCCTCTCGCAGTTCTAGGTAGATTATCTATGGAAGAAATCGATTGATCCCTTAGTTTATCCGCTAAATCCAATAATTTGTCTGTATATAATCTTGTTGATGGACGTCGAGAAACAGATGGGAACAGTATCTTGATTACTTCCGAAGAGGATGTAAACCAACTCATAGGTATATAAAGCCTCGAGATCAACCCATCTTTAATTATATCTCGAGAAATATTGACCAGTTGGAGTGAACAGCCCATCAATCTTGCTGATTTGATTATCTTTGACCGCGAGTCTCCTTGATGATACCTTCCTTCTTTTGCGCCGATCTGCGAAGCTTCTCCACTATTATGTATTTTTCTGAAATATTCAAACTCCTTCACCGGTTCGGTCGATATGGAATCCAGGATCGACCATGATAAATAACATATCGCTCCTGCTATACTGCCCGCAACATTATCGGCATACTCCATCAGATCGTCGCGAGTTTTGATAGGCAGATGGTCCGTCAACTTATTTTCATGAGCTTGCGAAATGGTCGATAGTGACTTAGAAGGGAATTTAAGATCCGTTTCATATCCATCACATAATTCCAAAAATGGATCTATCGGTATCATTCTAGGTATAATCAATGAGAACAGGTGGAATGCCGATCTGTCCTCGGGTGTGAGATTGGGTATATCGTCCAACGATTGGTCTAATTCTTGTAATGAGTATGGTTGTGCGGGGTATCGAGTTTGTAATTGGTTAGTGAGTAAAATATGTCTTCGTATAGATTCTAGAAGTTTGTATCTGGCTTCGTCTAGAGACTTTGACGATGAATCGCTCGGATCTGAGCTGGTGTTAAGAGAGAAAGGCTCGTCGATCAGGTTATCCTATATCACAAAGTCTTGTTAGCTGAATTATATGGAAAATATCCATAAATTATCAGCTCACTGTAACCCTACACCATGCGTAAATCACCACCAACCCAATCCTCATCTCCCTTCCAAAAGCAAGTTTGGCAACTTCGAAACTTTTACTTCCCTTCTTTAAAGTTTTCTCAGATATTTTTAATCCCACTAATATCCTGCGATCTATTTTAGGTGGATTGAAAGCTACTTTTGCTAGTAGTTTGATATGAGCAATTGGGTTAGATGGTGGACATGGAGGTAGATCTGGGGAAAGGAGGAGAAGGGTATGCAGATGGGAGATTAGGGAGGATGAGAGGACGATGAGGTAAGTGGTAAGGAAGAAGAAGATTGCTTCTCTGAGGAGACGGGCATGGATTAGTGATCCGTACATAACTATTAGGATCCGATCATTATGCTTACTCTATAGGTAAGCCTCTCCATAATTCCACACCTAATGTGCTACTTGCAGATATCGACCAACTCCCACTTCTCAATGCGATCCTACAAGCATCATGCTATCAGCACAGATAACCCCTTTAGTCGATGGACTGGACCGATGTTGTGAAGGGGGGAATCCGACTCACGTATCGACAATCCATAACCATCCCGTCGCCAGCAGAACGGTCCACCAGTCATTCCGAGTACATCTAGCACCCAAGTACGTCAAGAATGATATGACGGGTGTTATCCAAACGAGGATCCAGCCGAGGTAAAACATATGATGTTTCATTCCGTAATCTATCGTATTGTACAAGTTGGTCTGCTGTACTAGCCTCAAGCCGATAAAGGATACGACCAGCCAGAGAATCGAAGATATAGGTCGACGAGGGAGAGTTTGAATATGAATATGAACCTCAGACCTTTCGGGCAACAATGCGGATATCTGTGTCTTCTTTGTCGATTGATCTTCTTGTCCTTCTCCTTCTCTGTCTATCTCAGACTTCTCACTGAGAGCCTTCGTATCATTGGGTATCTGATCGACGTCCACATCGAAAGATAACAATCTCTCATGGGTGAATATCGAATGAAGTAATATAACCAAGATAGGTTGTAAGATGAAAAACATATGTTCTTCAATTGGTACATGATATATCTTGCCTATTATCGAATTTGGTGGGTACGACCATCCTCCTTGAGATAATATATACTGTGATCATGAATTAAACGTATTAGCCTTTGTGTCATGCCCTCTGATGTAAGCTTTGATATTATGATGATATTTATCCAGGTATGTTGTCAACTCACATTATCCCATGGCGTAGTCCATATTGTCGCCTATACGATACCATCAACATCAGCTGAAACATAAACCAAGTGAAGTGGTTTAAAAAAAGTATACAACATACCATAAACCCTAGCCATACGAATTTCAGTATCTCCCTTCTACCTATCAGTGGATGATATATCAATCCTAGCAGTATTATAGGTGGTATTATAAAGTACAAATGTCTATATGAGACATACGATGAAGGGATCATACGTCAGCAATCAGCTATCATTACACCATATCACAGCGAGCGCTTACATCTGAATATAAGTGAACATCTTCGCGTAAGGTTGTCCCTCTCGAAGGCAAATAAATAGAAGTTGCTTCCAATGATCGAACTTGTCCCAAGGCGATATCGAATAATTGTGAGATATTCTTTTTTGAACGGCTAATCGACGATACGATGCTAAGACATGATATCGTATGATAAACTTCTATTGACAAAGCTTTTGCTAAAGATGTGCACACATATATGTACAAAATGAAACGACTATTCTGTCATGTTCAGTATTGGCATGAAATCGCAAGAGGTTAAGTTATACGTATACAAAAAGGTAAACAAAAAAGTGCGGATGCTATTCTCGAAATATGAGGTCAGTCACCGGTCCCATAGGGATGCCACATGCCGAACTGCCGGCATCGTCCAAATGAGATGCAATCTCAAAGACCACCTTCATCTGACTACAGGGGTGCTACACTTCTCATCACCATGCAGAGTGCTTACGACGTATGTAATCAATGGAAAGCGATATATGAGGTTCATCATCATCTCATAATATGTTCTATCTATAAACCAGAAACAGAGAAAAACAGCTACCTAACATCATTGATACACATGTTGAAATGATAGCCTCTTGATGAGAATGAGAACTGATGAATGGGTATATATATAATAGTGGGAAAACGATGCTCTGAGAGTTATATATCCATAAGAATAGATAATATCTATACTTGGGTTATCTCAAATATATGCTAGGATGATAGATGCGAAGGAAAGCGAACCGAAATGATCGAGCCAACGTGTTTACTCTATATAAGTTACAAACTCATCAGTACATATCTCACTATATTGAAATTTAAAAGAGAAAGAAATAACCCACGTTGAGCACATTGAACACCGGGTCTACCATCTTCGTCATCCTCATCCATATCATCTCCATCTGAAGCAGCGGACCTTCGTTGTCTGTCATTAGGTTCCTCCAAAGTAACTTCATCCATGTGAATCTTCTTGGGGAACTTTTGGATATCTTTTCGTTTAGGTAAAGCTTCTTCCAATTTAGGGATGGCATTTACGGGGATAGTATCGGGGAAGACAACGTTGAGTCGGACGTAGAGATCACCTAGTTCGTGATGTCTGTAAGAAGGCATACCTTGACCTGAGATCACTTTGAGAGCGCCTAAAAACGAATAACACGTGTCAGCATGGGCAATGGCAAATCAAAGTGACTTGACTTACCAGGTTTGATGATTTCCCCAGGAACGATCGTAACATGTAAAGCTCTTTCATCCAAATGTTCAATTGCGAATTCACCTCCACCGAGAGCAGTTAAGAGATCAATTTCGGCTTCGCAATAAAGATCATCTCCCTTTCTCTGGAATCGTTGATGAGGTTTCTCTTCAATGACAATAACGACATCTCCTGGGATGATACCTGGAGCTTGATCGGATTCACCTTGGAATTTAATTTGTTGTCCAGACTTCATTCCCTTATCGATATGAACTTCCAAAACCTTCCTCTCTGAGATTGTCTTCTTTCCATTACAGTTCTTACATCTATCTTTAGGGTTCATCATTTCACCTGTACCTTCACATTCTCCACAAGGTTGTTGGATCTGTTGCATCATGGGACCCAACTGTCTCAACATGACTTTAACTCCTCGTCCCTGACATCCAGTACAGGTCGATACTGCTCCCTTCTTACCTCCCCTACCTTCACAGGATTTACAGATCACCGATTTGGACAAGGCGAGTTTCTGGACTTTGCCTTTGTAGAGATCTTCGAGTGTGACGCTGATTCTGTGAACGAGATCTTTTCCACGTCGGGGTCCAGCATTCCTTGATCCACCTGATCCCAATCATAAAGGTAATCAGTAAGTCTATATACACCATGAGACCATCCAGAGCTTGTGAACTCACCACCACCTCCAAAGAAGCCACCACCACCACCGAACAGTTGACTGAACAAGTCTTGAGGATCCATTCCACCACCCATACCACCACCACCTTCTAATCCAGCTTTTCCAGCTTGATCGTATATCGCTCGTTTGTTTGAATCGGAAAGGACTTCGTAGCTGTGGCGTCCAAAGCATCAGTCCTGAAAGCTCTGCAACGAGGCATTCCGGCCAGTATGTGGCACTTACGCATGAGTAAGTTCCTTGAAGTGTTCTGGGTCACCTCCCTATACGTTACAAACAGCAATTTCGTCAGTCACAACTCATAATTCTATCGACGACATGCGTTAGTACCTTATCTGGATGAGCTCGCAATGCTCTGTAGAGGGAGAAGAAGGAGAAGAGTCAGCACGAGGAGACAGCGAAGGAAGGGATATAAAGGAGGAAAAACTCACTTCTTTCGGTAAGCCTTTTTGATTTCACCTTCGTCGGCATTGGGTGCCACACCGATGAGGTCGTAGTATTCGCTATAGAGGAGTAGCATAGCATGAGTCAGCTTGCTGTTGGACGTATGGGAAGTGAAGGTAGGTGAGAGGAGGGAAAAAGGAAGGAAGGGGTGGCCAAGAGGAGTGATGCCTTATCGAGCCAAGACATTACTGGTTTATGCACAGCGACGGCGAGCTTCTGGGCAACAGTGAAGATGAAGGGTGTACTCACGTTTCAGCTACCATAATGTGTATGTTCTATCTATTCGAGAGAAGAGGAAGGGAGTTTCTATAATCGCTACAATCGATTGTTGGAAAAGGTTGAAAGTCGGACGTTGATTTCGATGACTTGCGCGTGTCTATGAATGGCCTGTTCTGCTACTCGTTCTGAGCTTCTCGCTTCGATGATCGTCGATTCGAGGATGAGTGGTGAGTTGTATAACGCGCTCAGTATGCGTTTACGATGATGATGATGAACGATGAATGATAGATGACAAGTTGCTGAATAACTTTTTATGAATCTTCTTGTTCTTTGTCTTCAACCTAACGTAAAGGTCACCCTCGGCCAGAGACACAGGGTAGGTAGGTGGTAGGGTGATAATTCTGGTAGATTCCACTCGGATGTGCCACACTCACCCTTCGACCTCTTCTGCATATCCCCGATGGTCATATCTCGACATGCTATCACCACGTTGCGGCTGACTAGGATGGTTGATTACGTATCAAGGATGATCGGTTACTGTTGTGGATGGCATCCATGATCATGTTATTGACTTTTGACTTTTGACTTTCGGGTAGCGAGGAAGATGATAGTGATGACAGCCTTCGACTGAATATAATCACTTTACACACCTGTCCTCGACCTGTCGCAGCCTGGACACCAAGCTCGTTGTTGTCTATCTTATAGCAAAATGGCTATACCCACCTCGCCAAAGACCGAACAACAGAGTAAGTATATTGTCGCGTGATATCATTAATCCGACACGCTCCCCACTATCCACTTTTGGCTGATACCTATGTATAGATGATGAGCCCTATACGATACTGAACGATGTAGCTAGGAGCAACAAGATAAAGTAAGTCATCATCCTCTTTCTTTTCGCTTTTCGCTTAGCTGACCAGATCACAGCTGCGAATGGCCTACTCTTCGAACGATATTTCAAGACTCTCTAACATCCACTTTATCATCCTATCAATCTCGCGGTCCACCACGTCCCTATCGACCACCTATATCACCCATCATCGGACCTGTACCAGATATAGACTCTGAATCTATCAAAGCTGATCCAACCGCTTCTCCTGCTAAAGAAGGAGACAAACCACCTTCCGAATCACTATTACTCTCACCTTCTACTCCCAATACTTCCACCAACCCATCTGCACCTCGATCGATAGATGTTGAACCTTCCGCAACGCCCGCTGTTGGTAGAATGGAGAGTTTGACCACTCAAGATGATCTCAAACCATCTACGATAGGTGGACTGGTCATACCGCCCTTCCCACCTTTAGATCCAAATAGACGCAAAGCCTCGGTATCGGGTCCATCATATTCTGGAGGAACAATCATATCTTCGCCTAGGAGTATCAATGGGATCAGAGGTGGGGCACAGCGGATAGTCACCATTGGAACGAGCGTATTGGACGACGAGTACGATGAGGAGACTGCCATCGGAGGGAAAATCCTGCGTGGTTGGATGGAGGTTGACGAGGCGCAGAGGGAGCTGCAGAGAGTTAAAGGGTTATTGGATGACATGAGAGAGTGAGTGACTCATCCTGTCCTGTCGCATGAGTCAATAAAACAATCAGCGAAATTGATTGCTGTTTATGCCTGGCTGACGCTGTCGATCAGTCCCCCATTCACTGTTCAACGATTATCCGAATTACTTCTAGAGCCCACCAAGTATTATTCGACATTCGGTAAATTCATCCGAGCAGCTGAGAAATTACTTCTGGTCACTACTCAATGGTCAGAACCATCCTACACACCTCAACCTATACCTACATTCTCTGTACCATCCACTTCCAGATCAGGTGATAATGGACATGTATCAGATCTCGATACCGAATCTACCATGCCCCCTGGATCAACTACACCAATGTTCAGTCCTATCCCATTTTTATCCAGTCAATCTCACTCAGACGACATGGAATCGAGCTCATCTTCATCTTTATCTTTGGAGAATGGTCAGTCTCAATCAAGGATGAACCTCGATGACGGCCTAATGAGTCCTTTGATGTTGAACGAAGAAAGTGGAGTTTTCGGATCGAGCACTAATCCTAGATCGCCTACTCCAGAACCTGAAGAAAGTGACACCACTCAAAATCAGGATATAGATATGGATACGGACTCTACCCCTAAAGATGAAGAGGAGACGGACGAGAAAGTAAAATCGCCTGATACACCTATACCACCCCGACCGAAAGTATCTCAAGACCAATATGAATCTATCGAACCTTCTTCTGATCCTGCACATCAGAGTTATCTAGGTAGAGTGGATGAGTTAGATACTGGACCTATAACTTCTACTTCGTCCCCTTCAACGCAAGATAAGGGGAATAACAGTAATGGTGATTCCTCTCCTTTGAGATCGAAAAGTAAACATGGGAATGGCATCGAAGAGATACCTGTTCCTGGGACGGGTGAAGGAGGTAATATGACTCCTCATGGGATGAGTGAAAAGCCCGTGCCGATAAGTTCGACCACAGTACTAGATAGTGAAAAGGAAAAGGAAAAGGAGAAAAGGACGATAGCGAGTTTACCTAGGTCGAGTAGTGAGAAGAGTTTTAGGGAGAGGTTTGTCAGTGCTGGAAGTGAAGGTGAAAAGGAGGAGAAGAAGGAGGAGAAGAAGGCGTGAAAGAGTTCAAATCAGTCAGAAGGGCCGCTTGTCTTGAAAAGATAGACCCATGGCGACGTCTCGGCATGGCAGTGACACTCTGTTTCAAGTATTTTCCGTCGTCAGTCATGTCAACCGACAATGATGTCTCGTACAGAAGATAGCTTTGTATGTATTTTGAACGAGAGTATTCATAGATACGCAGTTATATCATGTACAATGTAGCTCACGAATGAGAGTTGAGAATTGATGAGATATAACTTGGCTATCAGGAGATTCGGGATCATTTCACGGTTCTTTTTGCTTTTTCTTTTTTGTGATTTAGCCATTTAGCCGAACATGAACATGACCAGGAAATGAGGAAATGAGATCACCGAGATTGACCATGATGACCATGAACAGCTGCCTACATATTCTTCTGTTCAACAGTGAAAAGGTATATATATCGCTCCCTACTATTCCCCGTGCACCTATCAACATCCCATACCTCGCATCGTACCATGCGGATCCTCCTTACCGGCTCTTCAGGTGTGGTAGGCACCTACGTCCTTACCTACTTGTTGGAACAAGGTCACACCATATTTGCGGTGGATAGAATACCTTTATCCCAATCTACCCTCGACACCTTATCAGCCCAGTATCCCAAGTTGAATGATATACTAGATGTACATACAGTAGATCTAACATCTATAGAACAAGTGAAAAAACTTTTCTCACAATATTCGAATGGTACGATCGAAGGTCTAATCCACCTTGCTGCTATACCCCATCCTGAATCTCATGACCCTCGTTTCGTGCATAATACCAATACGACCATATCCTACAACGTCTTGTATACCGCTGCTGAATATGGAACTCAAAGATTGGTCCAAGCTAGTTCAGTGAATTATACGGGTTTGGCATATACTACTAAAGGTAGACAGAGGTTTGAGAGGTTGCCTATAACGGAGGAAGAACCTAGTCACGCGGTGAGTAAGCACTTTCGGGGTAAACAAGTTTGTAGTGAAGAGTAAGCTTATTGAGGTATTTGTTCATCTTTGGTCTTTGGTGAGAGTAGGAAGATCCATATGCTTTATCGAAACAGTAAGTTTTTCCAACATCTATCACATCCAACAGCATATATACATATACTTATCTTTTGTCCGTCGTACATAGAATATGTGAGATTCAGGCCGACTCCCTCTGTCACTTATTCCCTACCATCTCAATCGCCTCATTACGATTCCACCATATCCTCCCGACCCTATCCGAAGCGGAAGGATGGTCACGCCAAGAAGAATTCTGGACATGGACTTCATCTCTCTCTGCTTCGCAAGCTTGCCTGTTGGGGTTGACCACACCACTGGAAGGGAAGTGGAAAGGACATGAGGCATTTAATATAGTTGCTAGCGATATAGCATGGACAGATCCTGTTGTGAGCAGTTTGGATTTGTTGGAGAAGAGCGAATGGAGTGAGGATGGACGGATTGGACAAGTGGATAAGACCTGGTGGGTCGGGGATGATAGGAGGAGGAAAGGTTTCTGGGATTGTACGAAAGCTGAGAGGTTGTTGGGCTGGGTACATACTCCTTAAGCAAAGCAGAACAATGGGGGAATATGGGAATGTTGTGGATTTTCATCGGATGGATTTTGAGTAGAATGTAATGCTCGGCTTCACGCTAGGAGGATTATTGTGTATTTCCCATGTATTATACATTCGGTCCTGGCATCAACCTCTCTTAGATGGGAAAGTCTACACATGGGACCTGTGAGACATCCTCACAGGTCGAGGATCATATGAAGGATGAAACAGGGTATGGAATGTGGGGAAAAGCATAAACTGGATAACCAGTAACAAAAACCCTACGTACAGCATTATCCTATATCCTAGACCGATATGAGCATACTCATAATTGTTCTCTGATACGTCTAGTTCTAGTTTACACTTATCTATCTCCCTATCGCTGTCAATTCCATTTTCGCATCCAACTCAAATCCAAACATGATCTTATATCTTTCCATGAATGTTCAACATTCCTCATTTGATATTCAGGGTCCATATTGAAATCCATGATATGATCCATTTGCCACCCAACTAATCTCGAATCGTCAAAAGCCAAGATAAAAACAGAACGCGTCTATCTAAGATACTGTGTTACTCGAGTATAGCGCACGTTTCATCTGGTCGTATAGGTACTTGACCCTCCATTCATGTTCCTTTCTTTCTCTCTCTTCTTTTTGTCTGACTTCATATTCGTATTGATGTATAGAGTGTAGACTGTAGAATTCAAAGTGTAAAGTGTGATCAAATCGTAATTCGTTTGACGAACATCGTCATACCTACTCATACCAAACCTCATCCACCATGTCGTTCCCTTTCCTCCTCTGCCCATCCCTCTATACCATATTCTACCTACTTTATACCGTCCTTTCGCCTTATTTCGACACAGAGCGCAAGAAGGCTTATATCCTATCGTCAATCTCATCATGTACTATGACGATATTGTCTATCCCTTTCTTCCTCAGCTATCTCACCAATGGATTGAAAGAAACGTTCGAAGCTGGTCAAGAGGGATGGATGGGTCAGATGGGCTGGTTTGGGGCTGTCTTCTTCGGTGTTTATCTGTTTGGTAAGTTATCTTACTATCTCTCAGCGAGTGGAATGTGAGCTTATTTTGACCTGGGATCGATCGTTCAGCTGATGTGAGTACTGAATTTTGAACCGACTGAGCTCAGATCAATGCAGTCGATCAAAAGATTTCGATGACTGATCTCGTATACTGCGACATTTATAGCTCACTGTAGGATATCTGAAATACCCTTCGCAAGTGGGTTTGTTAACAGGATGGATCCATCATATGTGAGTTGCCCTTATGGAAAAAGCCATATCTCAATATGAATTTCGTTTAATCCTATATACTAAATTGATTTTTCTCATTGTAGCGTCTACATCGGTCTGATGTTCTACGTCGTACAAACTCAGATAACACCTATCTTCCTCATGGGCGCAGTGATGGAAGTGAGTCAGGATCCTGATACCTATCATACTATATGTCATTAACCACGTCTTCTTCAACCTATAGCTTCCCACATTCGATCTCGCCATATCCAATCTGTTCCCCGCTCTCCGAAACGACCTCCGATTTCTGTCTTCCTTTTTCATCTTTCGGATCTTATTCCACTCGATATACCTTATCGACTGTGCCAGACCCTCTTCCAGAGCATTCATGGGTAATAGCTGGGTGCCAACAGTAATGCTGGGTTTGGCTTTGATGATGCATCTATCATGGTTCAAAGGTGGTGTAACGGGATATATCAAAAGACAGAAGAAGTCTAGTCACAAGAGGACGATCATGGTGGACGAAGACCCGATTATCGAAATGGTATCCACCGTCGATTCTACCATCTCTTCAGATGTATTACCATCATCATCATCTCCATATGAATCACCTCTGGTCACTCCTCATACAGCTTCACCATCCCAGATCCCATTCTTCTTATCCAACTTGAATATCCCCGCAATCAATCTACCAACTGGTATAATCGATCTGAGAAGTCTCAAGGAGAATGGATCTGGATTTAGGGAAGCGGTGAGAAATCGATGGGATGAACAGAAAGAGAAGTTTACGATGGGTAGATTGGTTAGGAGGAAGTTGAGTGAAAGGGAAGAGGAGGGGAGGGTGGTGGTTAGAGAGGTGGTAGAGGTCGATGAGTAGATGGCTGCGGCTGTGGTTTTGTTTCGTCCAGATCTGTTAGATTATATTATATAAGTTGTTGAGTTTCTATATGTTTGGTTCGATCGGGACATTTCCTGTGTACTTGATGTTCGTATTCGTATTCGTACTTTGCTATTGTTGCTCTTTCTTTCAAATAGATAGTATTCCCAGCTGGATGATGGATGATGGGATAGATGTACGGGTATGCTGATTCAGGGTCACACTCACCCAGTTGAAATAACGCACGGACCCGGTTATAGGTTGAATCCGACAGGTCCACTCATCCACTTACTCTGCTTCCTTTCCTTTGGTCTAGATCACTTTCTTCATTCATTCTCTAGCTTTTCTTTCTTTTCTTCATCCTCAAACTCTCTCCCCCCATCCATTCTCATCACATCATACCCACTCGACAGACGTCCAAACCCCTTCTCCGCTCCTCGCGAAAATTCCTCTTCAAAAGTTACCATACTCATAGTGTACCATTTCCGTCTCCACGGCTTACAAATCACTTCTCACCGAAGAATACAGTCCTTACAAGAAAACACAGTAAATCTCCTGTCCTTTTCAGATATCTCTAGACCTAATCCTCACCATGTCATCTTCCTCTTCCCCCTCGACACCTACTAATGACAACACATTCCTCAACGCCGCCTACCGCAACATCTCCGCCGATCCGGATAAGTCCAAAATCTCAAGACTGATGAGTCACGTCAACACCCACGCCCTCACTCAGCATATGCCAGCGTTCCCAGGATATTGGATGATGCAGACGGACCCTGTGGGTATTACCCAATATGTAAGGTTAGATCAGGTGACAGGTGAGGGAGGGAAGATGGAAAGTGGGATTAGGGGGAGGTTGAGAGGGAATTATCCAAGGACCAAAAGTATCAGATCTAGAGAGGATCAAGAGAAACAAACAGAAGATGAAGAACCTTTAGGGACTAGTGTTATTACGGAGTTGAAAGATATTGGTGCATATATCATTCCTATAGAAGAGCGTGATTCAACAATCCCTAGCTCGGATAGTAAGAGCAGTAACAAGAAGAAGAAGAATAGTAAAAAGAATAAAAAGAAGAAGGGGAAAAAATCGATTACATCCAGCACAAATACTGTGGAGGAAGAAGAAGAGGAGGAGGAGGAGGAGGCACAGGGAAGGGATGATGAAAAGGAGCAAAAGAAAGATGCAAGCGATGTGGATGTGGTACTGGGTAGTAACAGTGAAGCGAGCGGTGATGAAGTTAAGGAAACATCCGTGGCAGAAGGAGAGGCAACCGAAATAATCACGAAAGATGAAAATGTCCAAGGTGGTTATGCTGAAAGTACACAAAATGAGACGAGGGTCCTTTCGCCACCGCCAGAGCCAGCCCACTCAGAGGGAAAAGAAGAATCAATAAGCATTAATCTCGATACTCAAGTTCCTTCTCAAAGAGCTGACGATATCGTACCTTTTACTTCGACTTCACCCATCAAAGTCAAACTTCCACCTCCTAGCACACCACCTTCTCAACCAAGACGATTCGAGAATAACATCATCTACTTTGGCGAAATACCCACGCGTTACTTCAACTCCGCCGAACAAGAACCGCTCTCGCGATCAAACTCTACAGAAGAAGGAGACATCAATACTCCTATCATCGGCTCACTCGATACCTTCTCACATACACCCGAATCGATCACTCCTCGACGAGAACCCAGCCCAAGTTCAAGTATGTCTAATCCGACCCCACCTCAAAGTCCACCTGTGGGTGAGGAGAACACTCCTTCATCGACATCGATCAACATCAACAAAGTAATTTACTCGGAGCCATCTTCCGTGATCACTGCGGAAAGACCGCTTACACCTCCTCCCGAAGTAGATGAGGACGAAGAGGATGGTAAATTGGTATTCCCCTCTGATCCACCTCAAGCTACACAACCTCATATCATCTCAAGACCACTCGTCAACCCACCTCCCATACCTTCCATCACACTCAATACACCTACTTCTCCTGCAATATTCACCCCTACTTTCCATCCTCTCACCCATTCATGGACAATGTACTTTTCCAACACAGCCCATCAGCACCAGCGAAAGGTATCGATGCCAGCCCTCTCTCCACTCAACCCACTCAGTTCTCATCCGAACGCTTCCGACTACTCGTCTCATCTCGTCACCCTTTTCAAAGCTGATAATCTGGAGGACTTATTTGGGGGCTGGAAAGCTCTGAGACGATCTATCGCCAAGTCCAAGAGAAGAGAGATCGAACCGATTGGAGATAGTGTCCAAAAGGGAGGATCTGGCTTGGGAACTCACTTGTTCCAGGAGGAAACGAATTTCCATATGTTCAAATCGCATATCAGACCGATGTGGGAAGATAAGTATTGTCAGAAGGGAGGGAAGATCATGATTGCTGGAGAAGCTAGTGCGGTGAGTGGTCTGGATCCATTTCACTTATCCTCTCTGTCAAACTCCCTTGCTTGCCGGACATCAAGAAACACATCGGGATAAGTTGATTAGTAGAATTCGATAATAGTACATGTCATGGGGCTGACGTGAGACCTGATTCTGCGCAATAGATGGACGACCTCTTCCTCGAATTGATCTTCCTACTTATTTCTGGCGACCTTGAGGAAGAAGTTCTCCCTCCTCCTGGTTCTTCCTCGACCATCTGCGGATTGGTCTTATCGAGAAGGAAATTAACCAGAATCGAACTTTGGTTAGGTGGAGCACACGTCATACCTGATAAGAGATGGATCGAACAGGTTACCAGGTATATCCAAATGCATTTCAAGGAATGGAGAGTATACCCTTATAAGGCTTTTGGTAAGAGCTGATCGGTTATGAACGGGAATGGTGATGGACGATAGAAAAGGCCAGGGATGTACAGAAAGAGTGATGGAATCATGGAGCAAAGGAGGGATGGTGAGATGGAGAGATGGATCAACTTGGCATTGTATAATAGTAGCATGGGATCATCAGAATCTGTATATACAAATAGAACAGTATTTTCAGGTAGAAAAGCAAAATCGAGCATCTCGTATGTTGTAAATATCAAACCATCAACATCAACATCATCATCCATGCATAATACATGTACAGTATTCTACCGTACAATCCAGCTCATCCGAAAGATATCCACAGTACGGTCATTGATACTACTGTAAAATGTAGTGAAGATGATCATCAGTTTCATTTCCCACCAGCTGAAGTGGATCCAACATGATACACGGTAATAGCAGATTCGTTGGCAGCGGGATTATTATACATTTCTGATCGTTCGACTTCTCCTGAACCTTCACGTTCGATGACTGTAATTTGAGTGTCATTCGATTGTTGATAAAAGCCACTTCCGTTTCCATTATCACTGGTAGTTTCGGTTCCAGCTGAAGTTGATTGAGATCGAGAGTTGTCGTTGTTCGTACCTCTCATTACACTTATGATAAGAGGAAAATTATCGGTTGTGTTGGCTGAGGCTTGATTTCTCGACATGATTGATTGGTTGGTCACTATGCAGTATCTATGCGAGTCGAGTTTGAGATAAAGTATCGTCAGTGTGAGGTCGAGTAGGATAGAAGTAGAGGTCACTCCTGCATATATATATATTCACATATCGAGCGTAAAATAGAGTGAGAAATTTGGATGAAGGATATATGCGGAGTTCAATGACGAGTTTCCAAGCAGGCCTTCCTGTGACTCGTTGGAAGGTGAAAGGAGATATCCTTCGTAGCCTAAAGAGACTGTAGCCGACGGACGAAGGCCACAACCAGAACCAGAACCAAGTCAATCATTTTTGTTAGTCTAGCATGCGACGGTTCCGGCGTTTCATTCATAGCACTGCCCGCTGGTCGGGCTTACTGTAGGGGAGTTTCCAAACAATATTCTACCTGTACAGTACGTATGTCTCTTGACAGATAATCAAGTACAGTACGGTGTTGTGTGGGCATTTCGTAATGTACGTACTCTGTAGTACAGAAGGGATAAGATTCACGGTTTTCGCATTGCCACACTCACTGTACAAAGTGTGAATATGTATGCCATGCATACTTGCAGTCAAACCTGGTTTGGTCATAATCGTATCGTACAGTCCAACAGATCTGACGAGGTGGAAGAGATCACATATACAAGTGACAGTATAACATCTCTTGCTCAATTGCAGTTTTCGTGTATTCTATGTACTACTCCATGAGTTCCTTGAAATATCATGTACTGTAACTTATATAAAAATCATCTACAACGCATTCGTCAACTTATCCAAAGTCGTTCCTCTACCTACAGCCCACACACTCATCTCGGCAAAATCTTGATAAATTTTCCCACCATATTGTGATTTAGCTTCCTCATAGAGCTCTGAGGTAGGTGCATGTTCGGGACCATCAGCCCATCTAGACCAGGTATCTTCCATACCACCCGGTGGTACCCATCCGGAATTGCAGGGTCTATGCTTTCTAGTCACTTCTTGGAGATTCGCATGAGCCCGGTCATACGTCGATTTCATCTCTTCTGTTGGGGACGTGCCCGACTCCACGGACGATCGAAGAGGTTTGGAGGAATTGATAAGATTCCTAAAGGCTGTGTTACGCTCGAGTAGCTCCGGACCATACGTGTATGTTAGACTTGCGTTGTCTGTATATGTACAAACTGACAGAGTCAGTTTGTGGCCCATATCTTCGTTGGTAGAATGGTTGCCGCGAGATTCACAGCACTCACCTCGGCTTGTTCTCTGGGGCTGATCGGATGTTTTGAGATCAGGTTCAGTCTCATTCTTGGAACCTCCCAAGGTATGCCCGCCACTGGCTGCATCGGTGATGAATGCGGCTGTGGACCCGGTCAAAATAGATGCAGGGGTATCGACAGCAGACAATACAGATGGAGTCTCTCTCTTCAGCGGCAGTAGAAGTAGACATAATGTGAATATTGATCGAAGTTGATCGGTACAGTAATGTCAGCAATGTGTTACTCGATTGACGAAGTGCTTGTTGAAATCGTATGGAATGGATACTGGATAAGTAAAAATTGAGTCCGTCTAGATCTGTCCAACCCTTATATATACAATACATATCGTCTAGTAGAAAGTGGCGAGAACACTGAAGACAAGACTATTCGTCATCAGTCGATTTGGGGCTGGGAAAGAAAGGTGATTAGAAGCGAGAAGTTTTGAAAAATGTTATTGGCTGAAAATCAAAAAAGGGTAATCTTCATCATCTATCTGTCCTTTGATTTCATGCCAATGTCAAGAAGACTGTTCTCCGTGAGCAAAAGAGAGGTTATCGTTCAAAGGAAGAGATGCACCGGTCGAAAGGAAAGAAGCAAGTCATTCTCCTCAGTGACAGTGATCAATTAGTCAACGCTGAGAGGTTGAAGATTGAAGACATAACCAATTGATGTGAGATCTATGACTTGTTATTGGCCGAGTGATTAAGCGCGAAATGACATGAACGGCTTGTGTTCCAGGGGCATAATGAAGAAGAGGAACTCCAATCTTCCCTACTGTACTGTATGTATGGACCAGTGCAGGTGATACAGCTTGCCACATCTGGACATTGTCAATCTGCTCGAATTTGCTGTGTGCTGACCGCCTTATCAATCATACCATATTTGATATCTCGAACGTCAATGACAAATTGCAAATGCATCTGGATGGGTCAATTGAGGACGAGGCAGTACAGCAAACTAGCAGGTGATACGAGGTCATAACAACACTAAACCTATAGCTCGAGCCGCCAGGGTGACCATGAGATGCAGTCAGTACTCCAGTATCGTGTCTACAACACAGAAGTCAACTCGTCCCATTCAGTGTGTCTAGCTTCAGCCCAACTTGTCATTGCATCCCATTCTGTTTGAATCTCTCCTTTTTCATCGTACTGTGAAAATGCCTCTTGTCGAACTTGTTCGTTTGGCGCATTGGTTTCGCCACTCGCCCATCTACCCCAAGTATCTTCCCTACCACCTGGTGCAATCCAATTGCATGGATTCTGAGTTTTAATCACATGGAGCAAGGTCCCACAGGCCTCGTCGTAATTTGATTTGAGTTCTTGTGAAGGTGTGGATCCAGATTCTACAGTAACTTTGATAGGTTTGAAAGCGCTAAAAACACTTCGATAAGCCGTGTTTCTTTCGATTAATTCTTGACCCCATTTGTTGTAGATTTCTGGCACTATAGTGATGGATGATTCCAAATCAGAATAGATAAAATTGATCTCAGACGTGTTTCGGGAGATTAAGTCACGAAGGGATAGTCTAATAGGTGATGGGGGTGGTACTCACTTGGTGGTTCCGATTTAGCTGTTGAGCCGCCGGGTAGATAAGAACTGATCGCACTCGCCACAGAAGCAGGGATAGAGGTGATGATGGTAAATATCGATGAAGATTGAGGTTGAGTGGCAGAATCGGACATGTCGTAAGGATTGCAAAATGAGGAATGAGAATTGTGGTAATCTAATCAGTGTAAGAGTGATAGTAAAGATGAAGAGAGAAAATTTAGGATGTTCGAGGTATACTTGAGTTTTTATGCATTGATGTGAGGACGGCGAAGTATGGTTCTATCCTGAATTCTCTGTTTCTAATTCGCCTCCTTTAGGTGTGGACGCATGAGGATGATGAATGGATTGGCGAAAACGAGAGTTGTGACGCTAAACGTCCCATGTCATATTACGCAACTTCCCTTTCATGTCAAGATATCATACGAGTCAGAGAACAAATGATAATCTACAGTATGACGCGCTGTTATAATTGAGCTATGCTTGTGTGATGAAATGTATAGATGACGAGGGGAATCTTCTTTGGTAAGTCACGTCACTGGCACTCATATCTTATCCTTTGCTGTATCTTGAAACTTACCTGGGCGATTATACGTAATGCCGTCATCCTATCATGTAGAGCATGAGGTTATCTTTAAGATATCGATCGAACAGGACCGGAGAGAACTGATGTCTTGACACATCCACATAACAGGAATAAGAGCCACGAATGGTCTGATTCATTTCTTACCATGTCATCAGTCTACGAAAAGAATCCATGATCGTTCGAGCCATCCAACATACTGTATTGTGATATCATACCGTACTTCTATTTCTGCACACCTTCAGATAGATGACAAGATTCATTTTCGATCTCGATGTCTCTCAAATCATTACTAATACTCCTATTCCACATATAAGCAGTATACTTGATCTCCTGTGAAAGTCCCTTGGCACCTTGGTTCTCATGATCCGCCCAATCAGTCCATAGCTTCCTGACCTCTTCGGGAACAGGGTTCTCACTTTGATCATCTTTATACCTCTTCCACGACTTTTGAAATTCAACTTGTAATTGCTTGATTGTATCAGGATTGGATGCGGTCTCGACAGCGCACTTCCAATCTATATGCTTGGTGATGATGGTTTCTGCTTTGGACTTTTCAGTCAATAATCGTGATGTAGCGATATCGAATATCTTTTTCGTATCTTCACTACCATCTCCTCCGTCGATGCCGGAGAAGGATGATCCTCTTGAGGTATTCGCTGATTCTGCCATGATGTTCGGGCCAGAAATACAGGTGGAACTGAAGACGAGTCGATACTCAAGGTGATTATTCCGGCTGACGAGACTGATCTGTAGATATATATGCTATGTACCTTATCGGCTCAAGCCTTCGAATCGAACCCGAAAACGAATGCGATCGTCTTGGAGTGAAGTAGCGGAATTTCTCGCCTTCCAATCGTAAAAATTCCCTTTGAATAGATGAAGGATCCGTCAATAGTTAGAAGGACTAAGGCTTCTTGCGATGGGAAGTTCGCGATATCTCAGAACTTCCAACACAACACAGTATATCGCATCCACTGTCCCGACTCACGGCAGTCCATGATAGAGTATGGGCATCGGCAAAATCTAGAAGGGCAAAAAAGGCATTGGACAATCTACAACACTCGGGATTCCCAAATCGTCCCCGACTTTGGTACTTACTGAGCGACTTGAAGCTTGACTTCGCAGAGCTAATGGGATGCGGTATATTCTTCAATCTGTGGTCGTAGATGAATGACTGGTGGGTTGACATGATTAACTACTAGTAGTTGATCAGGGGGAAGCGTAACGATGAGAAACGAACCGTGAGTTACCGTGTTTGTACAGTATAATCAGCAGATGGCGTTAGTCTTTGCCACGACAGTATCATACCTCAACCACCTCGATAAGTGGCATACCATATCCAACCGATTCAGTTATCCTGAAAAGTGATCCATGCGTTGATACAGATGAGTATGTAAATCCTTGCTAAACAAAGTCGTATGAATGATATATAAAAGCTGCTTCCTCTTCTGCAAGAACTCAAGATTGATCTTCTATGATTTGCGGCTGAACTTCTTTCCTTAACGAGATCCAATGGCCTCTGCACTTCGTGGCCATCCTCATGCCACTGTCCACATCACGCCGACTTTTCCATCCTACTTTCCCCTCCTAACAAATCGTCGTACCCACTCAACCGCTTCTCCGCCTGGTTATCTCCCTTTCTTCCATTTTCTTCATTGTGTATCCTTGCGCCCTCAGTGACTTCCTTATACAGGGGTCAACATACCAGCAGCGATCATCTCTTCTTGAGTCATCGTTGAAGATTCGATCATGATACCAACACCGAATTTCGATGCGTTCTATTTCGTTCATCAGTCAACATCAGCCGCTACCCTACACTCTACACAATTAAAATTTACTCACCTTGGCATGATCGATCTCACCGGCCACCAAGAAAGCGAAAGCAGGTGTGAATCTCTGCTCGAGGTACATTCCGATTTTACCCGCTGAATCAATTTGACCTCTGAAAGTTGCCATTCTGAAATCGTATTTGGCACCCAAAGTGGCCAACGCCTCTCTCTTGGCTGGACCAAGCATCGAGGCAGGTTGTATGATAGTTTGCAGATCCAAGGCTACATCCACTTTATCACTCAATTTTTGATAGTATGTAGCTTGTACATTTCCAGATGGTTGTAATTGAGCGGTAGCTGTCCAAGATGGGTAGAATGGTGCGGGCTGTCCTGGAACTGTTGGTGTGAGTTGTTCAATTGGGTTGGGTAAAGAAGTCAATTTGGCAACGTAGGAAGTAGCGGTCTCCAAGATGGATGGTTGAGGATGTTGAATGACGGTCTCGAAACCTAATGATAATCGGGGAGAGAAGGAGTGAAGTAACGAGGCGATGTGGATACCGGTTCCATCGAGTATACCGGGGTTCATCGATTTCCATGAGAATGTGTAATGAGGTCCCAGGTGGTCGTGTTCAACTTGCAACATCGATTGACCAGCTTTGTTGGTGAGCTGATATGAGGACCAAGAATTAATCTCTCTCGCTAGGGCATTAGCAAAAGAGTAGCCAAAACACTTACCTGAGCTTGTACTTTGGTGATATCTGTAGGAGCCCAAGTCTGGTTTGCTCGCATCGTAACGGTACCGGAACCATCAACACCACCTTGTAGGAAGGTCTATACCAATTTACGATCAGCTTCTTGACTTGTCCATATCTGCCATAACCCGTGCTCTGATCCCATTCGACGGACGATTCCACACAGGAATCCGTGTCTACCCCACATTTCCTCAAATCATGCTTGGTCCTGCGATTTGTTATTTGGGAAGACAAGCAAAACTCACCTTAGCATTAGCAAAGATAGCACCAAAGTTGTAAGCGGGAGGTCGGGTAGTGGAACCGAGTGAGAAGGAGTGGGTGAGTTGGAAAGCGGGGTTCGCAGATACGACTTTTGCTACGTCTGCTCTTGCACCGTCAAATGACCAGTTGGCAAGCTGAACCTCTGTTCTCATCAAGATACATCAGCATGCCATCCACCTGGTAAGCGATAACAAGGGAGGACGACATAGTATTAAGACCTGAAATTCCATATTCCTTTAAGTTCCAAATCAATCTTTGGTCTTCCGTCTTCGGTATGCTACTCGTCCCTCTCATACCAAATGATAGAGAAGGGGAGAGCGTGAAGCAGAACCAGACTCACGTTGTACCTCCCTAGTCAAGTTCTCCACCGTTCCAGGCTGAACCAAACCCATCGATTCCTTCCATCCGTGAAATCTTCCATAGGTATTTAGCACCGGTCCAGTCACAGGGTGAAAGATGTTAGCAACGGTATCGAGGTATGGGGCGAAAGCGGTTGGCCCGGAGAGCTTTTCGGATGATTGTGGGACTGGGATGGAAGCCATGTTGATGGATATGAGATGTTAGATAGGCTGTACAAGATATTGTGTAAACAATAGAAGAGTGATGGATTATTATCGATCTTTTTTTGTGCAACTTCACGAACAACGATGACTGAAGCCTGTGTTGGGAAGGGGAAAACGGAAAATTCCTAATGTGGCACTTGAATTTACATATCATCGTCATAACCGAGAAGTGTGGTTCGTGATGTAAAAAGGTTTGTTTACACTGTTCTATGCTCGTCAAAGACCAACTGCTCGAGGCAAACCCCATGGTATCACAGTAGAGTGAAGATGTCACAATCGACCCCAAACCCCGACGATCCCTCATCCGAATCCCTCTCATTGTCCGCTTCGATATTCTACTCCTCTATCGATTCCTGGATACCATCCAACTTCGGGACCTCCAGTTCCTCCCAGTCTAAAAAAGACGAGGGGTTGACGAACCTGCTAAGACCAGATATAAGGGGACAGACCGAAGATCGGCTAGGTCTAGGACATCCATTATTGGACAACCCCAGTGCTAGTAGGCAAATACAGCGGAATGGGTTAGTCGGGCTGAGTAAGAAGTTGAATTTAGAGAAGAAAAAAGGTAAAGAAAAGCAGGAGGTGAATGGTAAAGGAGCTCGTTACGAAGACGACGAGGATGAAGATGAGGAAGAATCGAAGTTCAAATTATCAAATCAGAATAAAAAGAAGGTGAATGCGGTGGATTCATTTAGTACAGGAAAGGGGAAGAAGAAGAAAGATCCTTTCTCCATTGGAAATAACAACAACACTGTGCTACATCCTGCCATCCTGGCTCAGCAGCTGAACAATAGGAATAACCCGGAGGAAGATGAAGATGAAAGGGAAGAAGAGGATGAACCATCTTTCCCACTCCCATCTAGGCATACCACCCCCGTACAGATCCCACCGACGTCCTCACCCCGCGGATCAGGGATATTCCCATACGATGGACCTAGACCATTCGGATCGCCAGTAAAGTCGAAAAATTCCAAACGATCAATAGAAGATGACGATGGTGAACAAGGCGAGAAGGACGAGTCAAATGGACAGGTCAATCAGGCTTATGATCAACTCAAGGCGAATGAATCTGGATCTCAGGAATCACCGGTCAAGTCAAAGTCAGCAATGAGGAGGGAGAAAAGGAAACGAGCGAAATTAAACAATTCGTCAAAGGAATGATCAACAGACAAAATCTTGTCCAGCTCAAGTCGATTCTTCCTCACTAACACAGCATACATCCCTCACAAGGTATAATTATATATATTTGCAGATCCAAGAATTAAGAAAAAAAGTCCTTCACACATCATCACCAATTCATATATCCACCAACATATCATTATTACATCATGACACATAGCATATATATCATAATCACCCAGCACTAGCAACATAGAATAAGCAGCTTAACGATTTTTGTACGAAATTAACGATTATCAAGTGATATATACATGGTGAAATGCATCGATGCCAAGGTATAATATCGATCAAGGGGTAATACCAAAGCAAATATGCTAACAAATGCTACACTGACAGAAATGATACAAGAATCGTTTTTACAGAACAACGCAAGTAGAAAACATGATCAAAGCCCAAGAATTATAAAAAATAAAAATGTCATATAGTCCATTCTCCATCCATCAGTTTCTGGTGATTGGTGAATCGATTATCGCCAGGCTTTCCTACCCATCGCTCCGCCCTGTCTTAAACTCGCTCCAACTAATTCATCTTCATCTTCCCCCATGCCTTCAATCTCGTTATTCCCAACTAGGGAAGAAGCGATTAACCCGAATAATCCCGTGCCACCTCCCTGACTTGGGATCTGAGAGGAGGTGGATGTAGAAGTCGATATAGGTGAGACGATATTGGTTTTCGTAGGTGATATTGCTCTATCCCTTAACAATGAAGAAGTGGTAGTGGATATTGACGATCGGGTGGAAGAGGTAGATAATGGACCAGGATTCGGTTTATCTTCTATGTTACCCGCCGCACTTTGTGTGTTGTGACCTTCTGGATTTACCGGTGAAACTTCCTCATTTACTTCTGTCGATCCTCTAAAATCGTACCATCTCTTCGATAGGCTCTGCAGCACTCCTCCCCCTCCTCCTCCACTGTACGGAGGTGCTCTGATCGTAGCTGTACGGGAGCTATCTATAGGGTTGATCGAGTGACTGATGAATGTCGATCTGATACTCGAATCTGACAATCCTCTAGGTCTAAGGGTCCTTTCCAACAACGGAGGCTGAGGTTCATACGATCCACTAAGTATCACTTCGTTATCCTCGGTCAGGGTAGAAGTCGAAGGGTCGATAATTGCATCTACGACAGAAGAGATCCTCTTTCTTTCCTCGCTTCGTTTAGCTTTTATGGTCTTGTCTCCATTACCACTAGTATTGCTAAATACATGAGAACTGACTGATCTTAACGTTCGTTGACCACTTGAGGCACCAGAGGCTACTCCATTACCTATGACAGTCCACGCTCCATCGGTTGGAGTGATAGGTTTCTGAGCACCCGCAAAGATACCTAATAGTTCATTCCTGTTCGCTCGTGATTTTGATCGTCTGACTGTACGGATCGTGGGAGGAACCAATGAATTGCCCGGTCCAGTTGCTGGTGATATAGTCCTATCCTCCTGTTGAGCGGCGACCGGTGAGGAGGGTAAATCGTCGATCACCTCCTTGTTGGCGGTAGTAAGATTCGCAGGACTGGCTCTCCTCACTATACCCGTTCCACCAAATTCGACACTGACATGCGTAGTAGTAGCACTAGCCGTAGGTTGTTGTTTAGGTGCAGCTTTGACAGGCATGTTGCTATTAGGCTGTAGTCTACCTCTCTCTAATCCCTTCTTGCCATGTGAGGTGGAACCTTCACTCGAATGATCGTTTTCGGCAGGAGTGACGAAGAATTTCGTTATTGGAGCAGCGATCCATCCTAATCCCGTTCCACCACCAATTCCAGTCTGTTTGCTTGATTTACCCGCATCGTTTACCGAGTCATCTTCCCTCAACGCAGCTTTCTGTAACTTCTTGCCCAGTGATGGGTTGATTGTGATATCGTTGACTATAGCTTGTAAGTCCACTAAATCCGTAAATACATCTTTGAACAATCTCAATAAAAGATTGAAATCTTTTCTGTCGATCCCACCAGTCAAAGCGGAACTTGGTATACCTCTAAATTGACTTCGTAATTCAGATACTTCCTGCTGTAAGGATCTCATAGTAGTTTGAGATAGATGTCCGACATCTCCAGGTAAGTTGTGTTTCTTCAACCGTTTATTCAAAGTGTGTACGTCCGCATCCCTTAATCTAGCCAAGATACGACTCATATGCTCCACGACCACCAATAAGATCCCAGCTCGATTGTCCTGTATGGAGGAAGTTTCCGAATGATCTTCCGATTGAGGGATCGGTGAAGTCCCCGTAGAGGTTGTGCCCATAACTTGACCTTGAGCCGAATTAGATTCCCTTCTTTCTGGTTCTGAGTCCGTTGAGATACCAATATCGACAGGTTCCGTCTGGACTCCTTGAGACTTGGTCAGAAGCAACAATGTCTTCCTCTTAGCTCGTTTGGGACTGGTATTGGATAATGCTGAATCCGACATCGGTGAAGGATAATCATCGATGATGGTAGTACTTGCGTTGGGTGAATACTCGGTAAATTCATTTGGAGACATAGTCGATCGTCTAGCTAACATCAATGAACGTCTCTTACGGTTCTTCTCTGCTGCTCGGAAATAGTCTGTACCAGGTGAGAGGGGTTCTTCGGTTATACCTGATACATCTTCACCTGCTGACCATTCTGCAATGGGTCCAACTCCCTGCGACTGTGAGAAGAACATAATCAGCGATATACCAACCAAAGCAATTGCCCAACTTACAGCATAAGATCTCCTCGACCTTCTATCTGTGTTAGTACTGAAGCTTCTCGCAAGTGAAGGTCTGACTTGATGTCCAGGTTTAGTCTTCGGTACGCCATTGAGTACATAACCAATCCCACCACTAGGCGAAGTGCGGAATTTGGGACTCTCTCTTCCAGAAGTTGGGCTCAGTATTCCGACTCTGGTTGTACCATCTTCGTTCAATAGTACTCCGCCAAATTCACCTATTGGACCCATACCCAATCCGGGAGACATGAGAGCACCATCGGCAGCGATCGAAGAAGAGTTGGAAGTGAAGGAGGCGGCCATGGACATCTTCCTATGATGCTCCCAAGCGCTCATCCCTCCCGTTCTCGAAGATGACGCTACGCTCATCCGATTCCATGATCCCCTCTCACCATGTCCAAGAGAGACGACAGGACTGGATTCCGTCCTCGAATGATTCGAATATCCTGATCCTAATTCGCTAGCTAATCTGGTAGGTAATCGTCCGAAAGGTGACATCCTTCCTACACTTCCTATCGAGGCCCTTAATTCGTCTACTTCCTCTTTCAACATTCGTGATTCGTCTCGACTCTCCGCAAGGCTATGTGTCAATTCGGTTACATCATGTTTCAACAGTGTGTTGGTGGCTACCAGATCTTCTAAGATTTTTTGGTATTCTGGCATATCAGATGGTGATTCCGTGCGGAAAGTTTCTGATAACTGGTTTGATTCGGGATTCATCAGCTAATCAGGTCGTATAATGCAATATCCGCTTCCATCAGCTGACTAACCTCGGTGTGCAACACGCTTAATCTCTCTTTGGCATTTGTCAGTAGGTCCTGAGCATCTTTAGCTCTAGCTTGCTTGATTTCCTCGACTTCTTTGTTGGAAGATTTGAGTTGCAGCTCCAGCTCCTCTGTGGTATTCGATAAAATGGCATATAAATGACATCAGCATTTTTACCCCGCCTCAGTACGAACCGTATGTGAACTTACCAATCCTAGCTTCCGCTCTCTTCCTCTTCCTCAATTCATCCCTTGTTTTCTTGATTTCCATCTCCATCAGATCTTTGACATCTTCATAATTCTTCTCAGATTCCAATAACCTTTCTTCTATTCCTTTCCCACTAGCCAGAGCGACTTTCTGCCTTTGCGAAGTTGTTCTTAACGTCGTAAGTTCCGAGCGTACGTGAGTGAGGGATTGTTGAGTTAGCGTCTGGGTGTGCATAGCTTGGGTATAACGCTGCATGGGCGTTAGCGTTGTCTCGTGTACCAGGGACAGTAGACACTCAATGGTCTTTCTGCTGAAGGGTATGAGAGAAATGGTGACAAAGGATTGACAGAAGATGGTGGGAGGATAACGGATACGATCAAAGGGACACGTACTTTCTCCAAGGCTTCATTCTTCTTTGATACCTCTGCGAATTTCTGTAAATGTTGCGTATTGGCCTTCTCCAGATTATTCACTTTTTTCATACTTTCCACCAGAGCATTGCGTTTCACTTGAAGCTAATCCAGCGAAATCAAAGTTCAATTCAGTCAATAGGCCAAGCTTGGACAAGGTGTTTAGATACTCACTTGATTCTCATACTTTTCTACTTCCCTTTGATATTTACGTTCCAGAGCTTCATATCGTTGTAGAAGAGCGTTACCGATTTCTATCCATAGATTTGAATTAGCTCTTGTATATGAGTGTGACATGACTAGATGGAACTTACCACCACTAAGTTTAAGTTTATCTTCCAACTTCTCCCTTTCCTTCAAAGTCCTACATATATTCCCATTACCATTCGAAAGACTGCTTCCACAACAACAGACTATTTCTACCTCATCATTATCATCTTTGATATTCGTCAATTGCTTTGATAATCCATCGAGAGTCTCCGCAGTCCTCAAGAATAGAGATGCAGATGGTGATTCAGGTATGGCAGCAGAATGGTATGGAGATAGGGTCTGTTGATCCGTCTGGCTTGAAGTGGAAGATGTTGGACTAGATGGTGAACTCGTTTCGTGATGATGGCGATGATCTTGCTCGTCCATCGTGATTCGTCAAAACACCACTAAGAGTGAGTGGATCTTACTTCGTTATGATCATGTATGTAGGTCGTTACAGAGCTCTCGAGAGATGTGAAAGTATGTGAAGATGACTGAAGATGCAAGTTAGAGGTAAGATTATCCAATTGAAATATTCGAAGTGGACTGATCATGCGATCGGTGCTGCAGGTGTTTGTGATTTGTTTACATGTTGTTTACATGTTTTTTTCAGTTGCGGCTATGGTGGCTCAGTTCTGGGCAGTCCCATCCATTGAGTCATCTCGTCACTTCCCCCATTCAATCGCCATGCATCCATTATTACTCATCGTCCATCTTCACGTGCAGTCCATGCTTGTATGTATATCATACACATTGTTCATTTTCATGCATATATACAAGTCTGTGGCTCAATTCTTTTTAATTCGTTAACTTGAAAAAACATCAAAAAGCACTTCTGGGTGAATTAGGCTCTAGCTTTGGTCAAATCTGATCCGAGGGAATAACCAGTCACTTTCTCCCAATCCATCTTCTGCCTCGTTACTGGAAGTGCACGTCGAAGACTGTTATATAGGTCAGCATCCATGGATTGTCTGCGACGACTGTGATGAGGCGAAGATGGTGAGGTGGCTACAAAAAGACAAGATGATATGACTTACGCTCTAAAGGCTTTGTCGCCCAATTCACCATACACGTCGTTCAGTTCCAGATGATAGGCAGTCTCGATTTTGGAAATGGTAGTAACAATCTGACTAGCTATCGATTGACCGCCGACTTCTTCGGTGGGAAGTGGGAAAGATGCGGAATGTTTGGTAGCGAGTTGGACCTAGCGAGTTGTACCTATCAGCTAACGCCTCCGGGAAAGGGCGTCGAGGGAATCCCCGACCGTAAGCTAAGCAAACGACTACTTACATTACCCTGCTCATAATAGTGCACATCTACGTTGATATCGCCATTGACCTGTCCAGAAGCCTTATCAACAATCCATTTCGTCCTCCATCGACCAGTCCTTTTGGCAAGTCAATTTTGTCAGTTCCGTCATACACCTGGAACAAGGACAAGATCGACCTACCAGAAGTTGTTGGGATTGTATTTGTTCCCTACAATCTCTAAAGTGTATAACGGATTGTCTATCTTTTCCTGTTTTCTCTCTTCTGCCACTCCTCCAACCGGCTCTTTCTGCTCCTCGGTTTCCACATTGTCTTCGACAGCAGTTGGGGGTGTCAAAACCTTCTCTTCCTCCCCACTTTCATCCACCTCGGCGACATCAGGTCTCACACCCTCTTTAGGAGTCTTCACACCTTCTTCCTCCTCTTTAGCTTCTTCTACCAATTCATCTAATTGATCTAAACTCTCTGGTCTGACCAGTTCATCCTTCTTATCTACGTCCACATCTCCCGTTGCTGGGGTAGGAGCAGGTTCGAGATCACCTTCGTTCACTTGTTCGGTGATCACATCTGTTACTGGTTCTGCTGTTTCTTCTGCAGCGGAATCAGCCTCTGCGAGCTGAGTGGTGGATGGTGATTCTGATGCCGGACCAGAAGCTTGGGTGGAAGTAGGAGCAGGGGGAGCAGGTGGTGAGAGTGGGTACTGAGAGCATGATACGGATGATTGTCCAGATGGGAAGTGATTTTTGGCGTATTTAGTCAATGATTGAGAAAGAGCAGAGCTATCAATAGGTCAACATCAGCTCTATCAATTCCATTCAACGTGATTTAGAAGATCTAGCTTGAATGAGTCATTGGACATACCGGAAAAATTCCTCCTCCTCAGGTATTTCATAAGGTTGATAATCCGATATCGCCTATTAATCATCAGCTGACACATCTCCGAACATGCTATGGAAGAGAAAGGTACTCACCAGTGTGATATGATCGAATACGAAACTCCTCTTGCCCTCTGCATCTACATATCGTTCTTTCTCACCCTCCGTTCCAGGCAAGATATTAGCTTCAGATAAGATAGACTGTGTTTACTCCATATAAGCTGTTTCATCAGCATACTATGACAGGCCAAGCTTACACTGTGTGCTGGTACTCCTTCAGCAGCAACGTGATCTACCACGTGAAGTTGAGCTAGGTTGTATGCCTTCAACGTTGGTAGGACATGGGGCATGAGGGCCTCATCATCGTTGATTATTGCTCGGATGTCTATCAGGGTAGAAGATCTCAGTATTCCATCAAAGGACGACCAGAGGCAGTACATATGCACATACCATTGATTACATCGCTGAGATTTTGCATAGACAAAAGTCAGCAATCCATCGAGTGTAGCAATATAATGACGATAACTCACTTGATTTCGCCTGGAGGAGATTGCTCAACAAGCTTCGCGGCAAGCTTGCATTTGTCTTCCAGTGAGAGCTCCGCCATGATATCGTCGGTGCTAGACTACTCTTCTTCAAATCGTGAGTTGATGTAATGTGAATAGTATATATCGTTCATCTAATTAGTGTTGTTGTCGCGGGAGCGCGACTGATGACGCACGGTGGTACCGGAGTCAGATACGATATTGCATTATCTTGCGTTACATTTACAAGCTCAAATATCGCTGTCTTACACTTTGAGCTCACCAGAGGACCTTCCATGCCTCTCGGGTGCATATCCACTCCGAAAGAATGCTTCTGAGCTGCGTAAAGACTGATGATACACCAACGTTTCCGCTGTAGCAAAATAGAAACGCTATATATCTGACCTAACTTCGCGAAGTTGAAGCCTGTGTGGCGCAGTGGTAGCGCTTTCCACTCGTACGCCGGTTTTTACCGCAAAATATCGACGAATGGAAGGGTCCCGTGTTCAATCCGCGGCGGAGGCATAGTTTTTTGGCACATTTCGGGGACAAAGAGTGTCTTTTCCTCACCTCGTCTGATGGATGTCTCGAGAGTCGAATACCAGTTATATTTCTTCTGCTGTACAATCAGAGGTGATTGACTTCTCTACTTACATGCATTCTCATTGTGAAGATCATGATCTTTGTCGTGTTCACCAGCACTTGCCGGGAGAAGTCTCATCCACCGTCCACTCGCCTTCGCGTTTGTCATCCATCTTTTGCCTTTCAGGACTTTCCAGGTCTCTACTTGATAGGTACTTTCGGTTACAGTTTGTCAAGATCTATATGTACCTCGATGTACACAGAATCATCCCCCTATCGAGCAGGCTCAGGAAATAAGTCTTACCTGATGCTCATAATTATCATCACGAAAGAAGAAGTTCCAGTCCTCTTCATCATTTTGTGCTCCTCTGAAGGTCATTTGCATTGCACTTCATCTTTTCGAAGGTGATAATGACAACGCATAGTGAATTCAATAACGTCTTGAGGACTGTGCTTACGCAATACTACAAGATACTACGGAAGTTGAATTCTATGTCTAGGATACTAGGTGAGGTGTAAGGAGCGTTGGACCCGTCGTCTAATTACTTACTTTAGCACACTCTATTGAGTGCCTAGGGAGCTGAGGACGAGCAAGGGCTCCTTAGGGGAGGCGACAACACTTTTGTTTTGGTGACTGAGTTTTACCTCTCACTGTGTTGCTATTTGTAGCGAATGAGTTTTCTCTCGCGGGGTCGGTCGTCGTCGGATGTTTAGCATTGCAAAGCTTTTGCAATTCTTCTTCCCGCTGCTGTTTTATCGAAGTTTTCCTTCTGTCTTTTTCTATGCTCATTCCATATTCTAGTCGCTGCTCTCGCTAGTATACCTCCAATTTTGTCATATGTGTATCTCTACTTAGAGTCATAACGGAAATTTCCGGGCATCAGCCCTTGGTAATATTTGGTCTGTCCTTCGTGCCATAGGAAGTGATCCTCGAACAAAGCCTTCATTAGGTCATTATGTCTCTCCTTTTGCCCACCCCTATGTTTGAGACCCTCTATCATTTTCTTTATCTCAATTATCGTTTCTTTTTGATCACCTTTGCTCCCGGAAAGTTTACGAATAGATGTTGTTCATCCACTCGTTCTAACGGGTGTGCCCTGCATTGGAAACATCGCCCGTCTCGTATCTCCGCTAGCATTGTATCCTTGGTTCCTCTTGCTGCGTGCCTAAGGGGAATAATCTGCCACCGCGCCACATTCATATACACCACTACACAAAATACCAAAACAAATGGCAACCCAGGACAAGCATGATTTTTTCTGTTTCTTCAACTTACTTTTTCTTCGTGACATCCACCTCTCGGTCATTCATCCTCGACTTCTATAAATTGCTCAATTTCATTTCGCTTTTTCGCTCTTCTTCTTTTCAGGTCAAATAACAATGGGTAACGTGAGTAGAGCTAACATGATGTCCCCTTAAGCCTGCTCGAAATCTCGATCTGATTCCCAGTGTCCACCCGTACAATTGCTGATCAACGTTTTACGATCCATTGGTATAGGGTGCCAAAGCAGCTCACAAGAGAGAAAAGGCAGGAGCCAAAGTAGCAGGTAAAGGAGAGAGTTCGCAATTGAAATCCAACGCTGTGAGTTGATCTATCTACTTCGTGGACCTTGGTGTTTCTTCCTTTCATGGTCAAGATCAAGGAGCAAGCCTTGCCTTCTTCGCCTTAGCTATTGAGGGGACTGACTACTCCTCGTCCAATACCAATGAAGAAGCCATCAATGACTGACTGCCTTCCTGTGATTAACTATGTAGGCTGCTCAAACGATCCAATGCGAGACGTGTAAAGCTACTTTCCAAGGAACCTCCAAACAACCTCAGTGAGTGATCATTCCTCTCTCCTATCTCTCATCCTTCCCCATCTTCTATCTCTTAACAAACCATATCGCGCCTCTGTCCTATAACCTCGCGGAAATGTTGACTAATATACATATCTGATCTGTTTGTTGTGAATGTGCAGACTCCAATTACACGTTGATAGTAAACACTCTAAATCAGATTTCAAGACCTGTTTCCCCAAGTTCGTTACTGCTTAATTCCAATGGAATCGCAACATAATCCATTATGCTCGGCTGAGTGTGCCTTTGCCTTCTTGTCTATAATTATTCGAGTTTAGTTGTTCTATCTTTATATATCATGGGATGAATGTGTTGCTATTTTATTCTTCATCGATCTCGAGAACCTTGATTGAGGGAATAGCCACCATGAACGAAGTACTCTTTGAAAGAGGATTAACTGACACAAAATAATCTGGTCACCATGACGCCGTACTGATAATGCATAATGGACAAAAGTATGTATGATATTCATGATTTATTTACTTTATTGACAAGACGAATAGTTTAAATTGTGATACATTGAATTATTGGATTATGCAAAACCGTCAAATCAGACACGTAACTAAACTCGCAAATCTAAGTCGATCTTGGACTAATACCTCCCACCCTGTCTGGCTATCATCGCACTGTTCTCACAATTATCAGCTACCAATCTCCATTGCGATCGCTAGCGGTTATAAGCCACTCACGCTCGTTCAGCATTCATCCCTGGCGCTCTAGCACTAGGTCCAGGCGCACCTCCAGGTGTCATACCGCCATAACCCTGTCCGGGAGGTTGACGACCATACCCGCCTCCGTTTGATGGGGGCATACCATATCCTGCTTGTTGTGATCTACCATACCCGTGAGACGGCATCCCATATCCCTGTTGAAGTATCGGTGCGCCGTCTGATCCCATTCAATAGATCAGCTATCAGTTTCTTTCGATCTCCCAGCCGGTCGGACCATGAGCGAGATGAATATGCGACTCACAAGGATTAGGAGTCATACCAGGCTGCTGCATTGGCGTCCTACCCATTCCCTGTGGAGGACCAGCACCAGGCATGGGTGTCCGTCCACCCAGTGCAGGTGTCCTACCTCCGAAAGCAGGCGTTCTACCACCAGGTGTCCTTCCTCCAGGAAGAGGGGTCTTACCCAATCTGATACCAGGTGTCTTACCTCCACTACCTTGTTCAGCGAGTCTAGCGGAATACTGCAATTTGAAGGCATTGCACAACTCGGTTACACCGGGTACTTCGGCGTTATTCAGCTTGTACGCTCCAGGAAGGACTTGGACGGGCTAAAAATGGATCAATCGTAAGCGTCGAGCAATATACATACCGAGAGAACGAGATGAACATACCCATGTTTGTATCACACCGCCATCCCTTGTCGACTTATTGAGGAAACACAGTTTGATATAACCAGGCCTATCCGAATCGATCGAGAATCCGTACATACTTCTACCAGGATGAGCTTGAACGTAGTTCTTCAAATACGCCTCTGCACCAATCACAACCGAGCCATCATCAGCCTCTCTCCTTTAAAACAGCTGAGATAATGGAAGTAACTTACCAAGATCATCTTCAGGTTTATATTTCTCGTGTAATTGTAATTCATCCAATTTCCTTGCCATTGCTTTTACGTGATTTATGATCAACTCATCTAAATCCGAATACGAATATCTACCAGCTACTCTCAATATCCTTCCGAGGGAATATTCATTCGGTTTATCGATTTCCTGTACGTCAATATGCTGATAGATATCTTCATCGACTTTCCACGTTACTGCCAGATGATCTGATCCCTTGGACGAAGGTCTAATGACCACATCACCACGATGCTGAGAAGCTAAGAATTGTTCTGCCTGTCCGGAATTCATGACATGCCAATTAGGATGATTGACCACACGCTTGATCTTTCCAGCTTGTCGTCTTTTCTTGGCGGCGGCAGCATCTTCCGCTGCTGATTTTCTGACCAGGTCATTATACGGTTCATCTCGGAATGGAGGAATGAATGCTACTGCCTGTCGCAAATCCGATGCTCGAGTTGAGATCTTCACTTGGAATCGATTGGGTTCAGCTTGAATGACCACCGCTTTGACAGCTTGACGAGGTTTGAAGAATTCTTCGCAGGACGTTACAGGTGGTTGATCATCATCTGCTACGTAGTCTCGTTCTAAGATAGCGTCCATGCCTGATTCCAGTTGACAAAACACCCTCGCAGACAGAGCTTTGCGGACGGTTGCAGTAACCTTTAGACCTCTACCAATCGTACGTTCAGTCTCTCCCGTTAACATAGTGACTACTTCCCATTCTGACGGTACATAGAATCCAGGCCTTCGATCAGCTCGATATCGGATAAGCTCATTGACAATTTCTCCCAACGTATGTCGTTTGTTCCCTTCTCCTTGACGCTGCAAGTTGAATGCGAAATCATCCAGATTCAGTTCACCAAGTTTTTGAGCACGCTTGTCATCTAACATAAGAGTCTGCACGACCTCAGACTTGTGTCGATCGGTAACATCTTCAACATCGAGATCAAGGGCATCTTGACACATCTTTTGAGCGAATTCATAATCTTCAGGATGTATTCGAGTCATATCTAATGGATCAGGCTGTTCTTGAGGGTTTTCAGGTTCCAGCATCATATCTTTGAGATCGTTCTCGATGGTCAGGAAACCAGCAACGTTCTCGAATATTGTTGGACCGAATAAACCGAGATCAGAGAAGGCCAGTCGATTGAGGAGAGAGCCCTATCAAGTGTGAAACATGAGTACACGCGTTGCTAAATGGTATCAGTAAGACACAATTTACCTGCTTATGTATACCATGTACCAAAGCATCCGCTTTTCTCGGACCAAGGCCAGAGATGAACGGTAACATTGACCTTTGATAAGCATCCGCAACACAAGAATTGATTTCTATACCCATGAAACAAACAGAGTTGACCAGACCTCTTTCAAGGTGAATCAATAGCTTTTCAGGATTTATCTGTAAAAGACAGTCAGCTGCAGTAGCTTGGCTTCTAGACCGAAAATCAGCTTACCAATTTCTGATGGTGTTCCATGAAAGTCACCGAAGCTATCTGTTTACCCAACTTGGCGTAGGCGTTAAGTGGATTCTGAGTATATCTAGCCAGACCTAGAGCGTATCGTCCATTCAGAGGTAAATTCGGGAACTCCTTTTCAGCTTCTTCAGAGTTCATGTACAATCTTGCAGTAGCATCGTTGACGAAGATTAGAGGGATGAGGTAAGAAGCCAATTTCTGATCGAAATCCGCCAAATCCGCTTGATACTGTTCGTATTGTCCATATGCCTCTGACACAGGTGGATTTTGCCCATAGGCTCTGATCGCTAATTCTCGTAGTGCCGATGCAGCATCGTCTCGTAACCTTGCAGCTTGCACGGACATTCCTCCGATAACGACAACTTTAGGTTTCCTCTTTTCCATTAATTCCAAGAAAGCATTCTTGTCCAATTCGTCTCTGAGATTATCAAATTTGGTCTGCGTTCGGATATTCCCATCGTCGTCTAACATCACGGCCATAATAGCATCTCGAATGTCGCCTTTACCGTTGGTCAATGCTAAAACAGATGGAGTTTCGCCTTGGTCCATATCGAATGAAGCAAATGGTCGAACGTTCACTCGCTAAGAGGTTTATACCCTTCAGCGAATTTCAAACGAAGCGATAGGCGGAGATGCACTTACCAGCTCAAGCTCGAGTCGACATCTCTCAGCCACAAACTCATCGGCCTCACTCTTGAGATGCTCCTTCAACCACTTAGCCGCAGACGGTACGAGGTATTTCCTCGTCACATCTGAACATATTTCCGCTCGTAGAGCATTCCAAGCGGTTGATATCTCTCCATAGTCATTTGATCGACAACACCTAACCAACGTTTCCACAAATGACTGCACTTGCGATTCATCTGCTTCCACGGTTATCGTTATCAAGCCTTCTTCTTCGGCCTTGAGCATGTGTAAGAATTGAGGGGAATCTTTGGACATTTGTACGGGTTTACGGGTTAGGAATTTGAAGTTCTATCCATGCAAATAAATGAGTTGATATCTTCAGAGGGAAAATTCCAGACCGGCAACTCACGTAATACAGGTGGTATTCATCTATTATGTTCATCCCCCTATCCGTCGGTGTTACACTCACCACACCACATGCTTCCATGAAATCTCTCGTCTGCTGACGTATAGCAGGATCTTTGGAAAATTCCGTGATGAGAATTTGACTGGCAGCTGTGACAAGAATGATTTTGTTAAATATCCATCGAGCTCGAGCAGCGAAAATACTAACCCTGTAAAGCTATTTCTGGTGATCCGAAAGCCGTCCCTGATCCAGAAAACTCCTCTGCCAGATCGTTGGGTAGCTTCTCTGCGTTCTTGGGCGGTATGGGCTGCCCTTCAGGTTCATTAAATGTCGTTGCTACTTGGGGTATTGAGATGCCGAATGCCTACCAACGACGTTTGAACCATTAGTTGCGAGTCTTACGAATGCGACCGGTTATATAGCTAACTCACCTCAACCAATTTCATGATCGGTCCTGTTCTCAAATCCTCATTTTCTCCTCGTTCGGGTAATCTCTTTGCACCTTCTTCCACAGCTTCATCCTCCTTTATCGCCTTCAAATCCGAAGCATAATGGTATGACAACCAATCTGAACCTTCCGCAGCTGATTCTACACTCATCATACATATCGAAGGAAGTAACTTTGTTGTCAGATATTCATCCTGTATATCAGGTTTACGAGCTTTGATCTTCTCCCAAAGAGCCTGAGTCTGCTGATTCCTTTCGAATATCGCTCTAAACTTGATACCAAGGTTGTACAATGCCCACAATTCGTCTCTTTCCAAGAACTGTACAGATGATTGACCTTGATTTTCCAATAAGCTAAAGGCATCTCTCTTGTAATGCCATAAGTAGGGTACTTCAAGGTGTTGTACAAACATCATATTCAATGCTGTCGAAACTGCATTTCTGAACTCGTTGGCTAGTTCTATACGACGAAATACGGTATATGGTTGAGGGTTATCGATAGTTGGTTCAGGGTATGCTCCTTCTTCGTGCATCCCACAGAATATGTATTGGGTTCTAAGTGATACCTTGGTATGTGCCCAAGCAGCAGCCAAGTCAGGTGGAGGGTATAGTGAATCAGGAGCGAATACAGGATTATCAGATAATGTGGAATTGACCAATTGATGTCGTTCTGGTCGATCATTGTTCGCTATAGCTCGATCTTCATCTCGTAAACGACGTGCTTTGATCTCAGCAGGGTCAAATACCTATTCACATGACTGGGTCAGTTCCCCAAGCGTAAATTGCGACATTATGCGGACTCACGTCTTCCAACCTTAGATCTTTCTTTGCTGCCTCCTCATCCTCATCCAGATCCATGCCGTCTTCACCTTCCAATGCCCAATCGTAATCTTGTCCATCTCCAAACACAGCATATATCTCGTCCCATGATCTGTAGATATACACATACAAGTCAGTCATACCTAGGTAATTTGGAAGGATAGCTCACGCTCTATCGACACCTGCTAATTCAGGTTTCGAGGCTTTCTGCTGTCTTCTCTTCAATTTCTCTTCTCTCTTTCTCTCCCTTCTTTGATCTTCCGTTTCGCCCTGAGCAGCTAAATCATCTTCGTCCTCTTCTATGAAATCTCCCAGATCATCCTCGTCGTCATCCCTATCCCTGTCCTCATCATCTCTGAACATATCCTGTAGGGTCGGTTCACCCCTCCTATCATCATCCTCATCATCTAACGATCCATCCCTTCGTATCCTCTTGATAGGTCTAGATTGAGATGAGCCGGTCAATCCTCTATTTTCCTGTAAGAGTTCCAATTCATCTTCGGAAAGTTCCAAATCTTCACGTTGTCTCTCCCTCTTAGCTCTGAGCTTCTCCCTCTTCTTCCTCTTCTTACGTTCTTTCCTACGTCTCTCTCTCTCCTCTTCGTCCTCTTCTTCTTCTGCATCATCATCCTCCTCTTCATCCACTATGAACCCCTCGGCTATCCTCTTGGCCTCCTCTGGGTCATCCTCCGATTCCTCTTCTGACGAATCTCGTTCGTCGCCATACGGTCGGATCTCCTCGCCTTCACCCTCTGGCGAGGCGGAGCGCGATGACATGGTAGGGATGTTTAGGGGATTCGAAGATGTTGAATGGGGTTAGAAGGGTGTTGATAGGTCGACTATTGCGTGATTTTGAATTTGTAAGTTGTGATGCCCCGCTCGCCTCGTCGGGCTACTTGCTGATGTGGGTTATGATGGTTTGGAATGAATTGTGTTATGTGAAGAGAAGAGAAGTATACACTGTCCAGTCTTTTATAGGCAATAGATGTGGTCCTGCAGTTAGTTGAATAACACGAGACTGATAGGCAGTGGTGGCGGTGATAGTCGGAATTGTGGCAGTGTGGCACCTATCCCACGGTGGAGGATGTCCGGTAACTGAATCCGAGATAACGATCAGTTAAGACGTACAAAGAAGATGAATGTCATTTCATTACTCGTTTATATTCTATCCTATCGCTCTCCATATAGATATATCCTTACAGATAACCTCATATACAGACACGAGGATAATCATAAACGGGATACAGATCCGAAGCCATAGTCGCTATAACACAAAAAGCAAAATGACCCCACCGTTACTCAACACCAAAGAAGATTATCAAAAGCTTGTCGATTCCGTCGACACTTTCTTACTAGACTGTGACGGGGTGATATACCATGGACCAAAAGTCGTACCGGGAGTCAAGATCGTGCTTGACATGTTCAGAGAGCAGGGTGAGCTGGACTGATTCCAAGCAACAGTGCAGCCTAAGCTGATCAGCTCACAATGCTTCCGGATAATCTTCTAGGTAAAAAGATAATCTTCGTGACTAACAACGGAACGAAATCACGAAGAAAGTTGAAAGAGACTTTCGACAAGCTAGGTCTAGGAGCTACCATTGCATGTTGTCCTAAATCTAAACCATTCACTCACATGGCATGTACCAGAATAGCTGATCTGGTGGTGACGATTGTAGGAAGAATGTTTCGGTTCAGCATACGCTTCAGCAGTATACCTAGCAGAAGTGATGAATTTCCCCAAAGACAAGAAAGTCTATGTCGTCGGTGAAGAAGGTCTGGAAGAGGAGCTGGATTCATTCGGTATACAACATTGTGGTGGTAGTGTGAGTGGCCTATTCTGTCTTAGCTGTATAGCCGAAATCATCCAAAAAACAAAGCAAGCTAATGGATATTTACGTATTGCAGGATCCAGAAGATAGAGAATTCAAGCCTCCCATAGTATGGGAAGATTTCAAACCTGATGATTCTGTAGGAGCCGTGTTATGTGCATTCGATTCTTGGATAAGTGAGTATTCCCTTACCCCTTCCCACAATACTCGACAATTTCATTCAAGGAACAGCTCGGTGAAAGTCCTTTTACTAACGATTCTTGTGATTTCCACAGACTACAAGAAAATGGGCAAAGCCATGACATACCTCCGAAACAACCCCGAATGCGTCTTAATCCAAACTAACACCGATCCAACCTTCCCCACTCACGGTTCCCTATATCCCGGTTCAGGCTCATTATCAATCGGTATAGTCAATTCTTCAGGAAGGAAACCGTTGGTCATTGGGAAACCAAATAAACATATGATGGATGCTATTTTGGCTCAGTGAGTGTTCATCCAAAGAGATGGGCACATCATGTATGAGATGACAGGCCTAATTCTTGTTATGCTTGTCATAGCCACAAATTTGATCCATCCCGAGCATTGATGGTAGGCGACAACCTCCTTACAGACATCGAATTCGGCTTGAATAGCGATATAAGAACTTTACTCGTCATGAGCGGTGTAACACCTAGAGATTCCATTTACGGCGAAATCCCAAGTAAAACGGTTCCTACTTATGTCATGGAGAGTTTCGGTGATTTGGCTGTGCTAGCTGAGAAATGAGATTTAGATATTGCTTGAAGAGCGGTGGGAAGGGAACAGATGGGCAAGGTGGTCAATCAACGTGCCGATTGCCCATGGTGCCAATTGCTTGCTCTGGAAAGATCTCACTGGATATATTTCAGTTGTTACAGAATCAACATCTAGCATAGAAGTAGATAGACTAGATGAGAAGTGTTTTACATGGACATACATGCATTGATCATCACTACCACGATGCGAAATGACTGGAAACTTCCCCTTCGCCATAGTGCTCTACACCCATCGATCGCTGTCCACTAGGAGATCTTCAATGATCAGGGACCGACATATACTGGAATACTGGAGTGATAGTGAAATTCAGAGAATTGACCTATTCGTAATCTTCGGTATAACCGATCCTAATGACCAACAATCAGCTGCTGTGCTCTATTTCGAATGATCATCAACTCACATATTGAATTGCTTATATACACTGATCAAGAGAGCATAGAGATATCAGCATATACGCAAAATCCATATCTAGAAAGTGGAACGACAATCACTCACGTCATGACCTTCGCAATGAAAGCTTCAAGATGGAATATTTTCTTCGAACCCATCCTCATCCTCAATTCCTAAATAGGCGAGACATCTCCTTATCAGTCCCCAAAATTCCGACCGATAAAGAGCTATCTCAGGGGATCACTCACGTAGTAAGCTGCCCAATGGACTATTTGCGGTTTCAGCGCGTCATCTACTCTGTCTACTATCCTTTCTGATATTGTCTGCGGAAAGGAGATGGAAATGTCAGCATCAGATTGAACAACCTTCTCAAAGTAGACAACATCCATTCTTCTTCTGCCTCACTCCACTTCAATATCGAATGATCCAACCGCTTTTGCAGGAAATGATGAGATGAAATTCCAGCTTTCAGCTTTGAACACGAATGACTTACTTTCAACACCACAGTTGGCGGTATACAATGACTCAACAATTCATATATCTTCCCTCTCACATCTAACAACCTCTGAGCACTTTGTTCTTGAATGATTGAATCGGCGATCTTTGAACAATAAGTTTCCCAATCGGGTTTAGCAACTTCTATATCACCTGTCAAATCGGGTCTCTGCATTTTCATGGCCTCAAAAACTAGTAATGCTTTCCTGAGGTTACCCTGGGAGGTTGAAAGGATCGATTTGGTGACTGGTGAAGGAAGGGAGAAACGTTCTTTTTTAGCTACGTGTTGAAGGACTTTGGTCATCTGCCAACGATATTGGACGTCAGCTACTATTATGAAATATAGGTTGAAAGGTAATGGGAGGAATAAGTGGAAAGCCTAAACACCCACATCATCATCGCTTGGCGCAGCTACTCTAACCAACAGGCATCTACTTCTAATCGGTGCGATGATCTTACTCGTACTGTTCGCACAAAGTATCAATCGCATATTGTTCATGTACTTCTCCATCGTCCTTCTGAGTGCCGCTTGAGCATCTCGAGTCAACGCATCAGCTTCGTTTATAATGACGACTATAATTATGATTCATGTGAATCAGCTGGGTCTGTGCAAGGTACGACGGGATAGCTGATATGGTAGATACACACCCTTGAATCGCTGTTTCGCATTTAAATCTACCTGTTGAGTCTGAGCGATCTCCTTGAGGATATCTTGGATGACCACTCGATCGTACATTCCCACATCCCTACTCGCAAGATCAGCTAACTTTACGGAGTAAAGTATCAACCAACTGAGAAGCAAAACGGAACGTACGAAGGTGTCAGCTCGATATGATAGTTCGACTGCACGACGTTCACATCTAACTTCCTGTTGGAAGGAGTGACGAAGACTCTTTGATCGATTCTTAGCTGAAAAAGAACAGAAAACGATGTTAGCTATACAAGCGTCACGATGAGCCGCACAAGATAGCTTACCTTCTCTACACCTGGACCATACAATTCTCGTAGTGTACACATGATCCTTGTCTATGAGTGTGTTAGCTGAGGTGTCAACTCATGATGGTCACACACAACAGATAGCTAGCTCACCTTCTTACCCGCTCCTGATGGACCGTAGAAGAGGATATGGGGGAAATCGCCTGAAGCAGCCTATCAATATACGTCAGTGAAGGAACTGTAGGGCCCGATTTCTCTGCGTTATGGAGATGATAAAGTCGGGTTGAGAGAACGAATGACAGAGCCACATTGCAACATACCAATGAACGCAATCTAGAGGAAAGTTCAGGGTGATAATGCAGCTCATCAAGCGAGCGAGGTCGGTACTAGCCAGCAGAATCAGCTCAAGTTCAGCCAGGCGCTTATCGTCCATCCACTGGTGATGGAGTCACGGGGTTGAACAAATACCCACCTTGTCAACCCACAGAGACATGGTGTACTATTCGCGATCGGTGTATCCAAAGAGGAAGATGATGTTGCTGGGGGGTTTCGTTTGTATCTTCCGTTGTATCTTGCGGTGACAGAGGATTGCGAGCGTGTGATCGCTTTCACGGCGAGCTGCTTCGGGTTCTTATGGAAGCGATGGGTGTAGTCGATGTGAAGGAAGGAAGAAAGAGGACATGGAGATGAACATGAGTGATGATTAGCTTGACGCGTACTTGAATTTGGACACTCACTGTCAATCGAAGAATTGGTGTATACAACCGTGCCTGAATACTGGCTACTAATCTTATGACAACCACCCAAAGCAAAAGCTCAAAATCTCATTCATCCCCCTTTTGTCCCACCTATCCATCCATCACCAAGCTCACGAGGGAGTACACCAGCGAGACATGCTCGACCCCTGATGGCACCCTACCAATCCTCATCCCATTCATCCCGTTCCAACGATTTCTCGCCCACCCCACCCGCTCACTCGCCGACCCAATCACTACGGGCGCTGGAACTGTCCACCAACGATGAACCTCCTTTGCTAGGTAGACACGGTCGATCAAACACTATAACCTCCTTGGGTGGATTTGATTTCCAACATACTCTATTACCGCTTTCTTTAAGTGGGGAAAATGAGGATGGTACAGTCGCCAATGGTCAGATACGGCATGAGGAAGAGAGACATGTCAGTTTAATACATGGTATAGCCCTTATTGTAGGTGCACAAGTGGGATCAGGTATATTCAGTTCACCAGGCGTGGTAGTTGGTGAAGTAGGAAGTGTAGGTGCTAGTCTGGGTGTATGGTTGATGAGTGGTATACTAGCTTGGACAGGTGCCAGGTGAGTTTGCACCTTATCTCATGTCTACTTCACTCAGAGGATGATTGCTGATATTCGATTTGTGTTTCAGCTCTTTCGCTGAATTAGGTTGTGCGGTCCCACTTTCAGGTGGAGCGCAGGCTTACCTAGCTTATGCGGTAAGCTCGCATCAGGTTCTTCAGCTCTTGACGAAAAGCTTATAGTACCATAAACAGTTCGGTCCCATGACCTCTTACCTTTTCACTTGGACTGCTGTCACGATGCTGAAACCAGGTAGTGCAGCTATGATAGCTTTGATATTTGGGTGAGTACAAGCTAGATGTCACATACTTCATAGGATTGTAGTTCATATATTGGTGTAGGGAATACATAAACCGACTGGTTTCACATACCTTCTCCTCTCCATCATCGACCGAAGAAGTCCTAACAGTCCCCGAATGGTCCATCAAACTTACAGCTACCATCGCTTTAATCCTCGTATCATTACTCAACATCCTTTCCAGAACCTCAGGGTCCGATTCAACATTGATACTTACAACAATCAAGATTGGGGCTTTGGTATTCGTAGCCATCCTTGGGTTTATAGCTTTAGTGAAAGATGGACCTGGCGAATCTCTGAGTGCGAGTGGATTGTTTGAAGGTACGAAAAGTGATTTGAGCTCTTATGCAATCGCTCTGTATTCGGGTTTATGGGCTTTTGATGGATGGGATTCGTGCTGTGTGAGTGAGAGAAAAATCTACACATTCTGGCACCACTTCATCCCCTTTAGAAGGAATCTCCTTCAGAGAGCGGTTCTTGGAGCGTCTGTTTATCAGAACGTATGCTAACATGTCTGTTTAGTGGGTGACAGGCGAAATGATCAACCCTTCTCGAAACCTCCCCCGAGCAATCCACTCATCCATGTCAATCGTCCTTACCTTATTCATCCTAGCGAACATATCCTATTTCATCGTGCTCTCTCCGGAGATCGTAGCGGCGAGTAATACCGTAGCATTGGATTTCGGTAAAGCCACTATAGGTCAATTCGGGATGGTTGTGTTTAGCGTGTTGGTGGCTGTTAGTTGTTTTGGAGCGTTAAATGGAGGTTTCTTCACTAGTAAGTGTGCCTTCCTCACGAAATGTAATCCCTCTGTCAAAATGACGATTATTTGACTGATATCTTTCGCTCAACAGCCGCCAGATTGATCTACGCTGCATCAAGAGAACACTTCTTACCATCTATCTTCTCAAAACTCCATCCTAAAAGACGAACACCAGATTATGCAATAGGTTTGCAAGCGGGTTTAGCATTGTTTTTCGTGATTTTCGGAGGAGGTTTTAGAGGTGAGATAATTGAACTTGCATGGCATTCTACTCCAAGTGACGAGACACTGAGTAGAACTAATTAATTTCAACTTTCAGCTCTACTGAATTTCTTTTCCGTCGCATCATGGTTTTTTTATCTCCTCACTGTATTGGGTTTGTTAATTTTGAGGATAAAAGAACCTCATTTGGATAGACCATATAAAGCCTGGTTAATCAATCCCATCATTTTCTGCGCAGTAGGTTTACAACTCGTTTTACGAACTACAAGGAGCTTCGCTTGGAGCTAATCATAATGATGCTAATGTTGTTGATTATTGACATAGGTAGCAATGTTCTTGCTTTTGATGCCGATCTTCGCTGCTCCTTACGAAGCTCTTGCTGCTTTCTGTGAGCTATCACGATATCAATGTATCTGACATATCATAACGGCTGATGTGATGAGTATGATCAAACAGTATTTATAGGTACAGGCGTACCGATGTATTATCTTACTTACAGATCAAGGATTCAAGCTTCCCAAGGATACAATGCAATGGACGATGATAGGGATCGAAGTGAATTCAAGGCTACTATAAGTGGTGAGTGATGATTAAAACTTTTTTGGCTCGCTGGGATCATCAATCATCCTGGGAGATGTGCCATGCTGACCAATAATGGGGTGATGTTCTTGTATTCCCAGATACCTGGTCGAAGTTCACCGAAGATCTCAATAACATCTTACCTGATAGATGGCAATCTTCCACCAAACGACCAAATACGATAGGTTCGATAAGTACAAGAGAAGAAAGAAGAGGGATGTTAAGGGAAGAGAACCTTGAGATGTCAGAGAGGTAGACAACGGATGTTTCGGGTATTTCAATTCGATCATCATGCATATATAGATTAGATCAGATGGGAATGGGAATGGGAGATGTACATTATATTCATACAGTATATATACTTTGAGACGATCACGAAAGCAATAAATCGTTTGTCAATCCTGGCGTGACGGAGTCACCGTCCCTTAGAACCTAGTCTCACTACCTTGAAATAAATCTTCCTTCAGCCTAGACTCGTACCATGAAGCACCTGCAAAGTCTAGACTACCTAAACATATTCCTCTCTGAATCATTTACCTCCTCCCCTTACCTCTCCCTCTTTTCCCACCTCTCGCTCCTCCCCTTCCACCACCGCCGCCATCCCGTTCCCTAGCCAGCGCAGCTTTCTTGGTCCTTCTCCTAGCCTCCATCTCCCTTCCCTTCCTACGTTCCGAAGCAGTCTCCATAGAAGTCGATTTCTTCTTTTCGGCTTTTTTCTTCTCACGGAGTTTCTGTAACTTGGCACTACTTGGAGGTAACATCTTGACTTTTGACATGGGCTTTGGTTGCTCCTCCTTTAGCTGACTTCGCGAATTACTTCCGCCATCCTCATCCTCCGAGTCGTTCATATTGAAATCATCTTGGACCGAAGAAGGATCGAAGTCCTCTGTTATGGTCACAGTAGCTAATTGATCTTCATCCGAATATTCCTCTTCTACATTCTTGGACGAGGATGGTCCTGGTCCAGCTAAATTCTCGTCGTCGTCTTCATCATCATCTATATGACCACGTGTGTTCGATATCAGCTACATTCAGTAGACCTAAGTGACGCTCAAACGACCAGAGCTATAGTCTCATGGACTTTGAGGAAAGGAGGCGATACTCACCCTCATCATCATCAGAAAGATCTTCCAATCCCATAGCTCTCCTTACTGATTTCACATTTTCAGCTGCTTTTTTCCTCAGATCCGCTCTTGCCTATGATAAGATTCTCGAATCATCAATGAATGCACATTACTGTGAGACGTGAGATCCTCAAATATCATCCGAGAAAATAGACAAAGCGAAGAAAACCCACCTCTCGACGTTCTTTCAGATGAGCCAAGTGATCCCTCTCCTTGGCTCTCGCTTTCTTCTCCTCTGCTTTGGCCTTCTTACGTTTCGAGAACCCTGTTAACCATTCTCTTATCATCAAACATACATATCAGCTTCTGACATCTTATTACATGCTAGCACCACAAGCCCTCGCACTTGCTGTTCATATATCGAACCATAGCATGGCTCAAACTCTTATTCGTGCTGGTACTACTCACCGTCTCGCTTCGTCATCAAATTTAATTTCCTCCACTTGCTCCCTCCTAGCTTTCTTTGCTCGTTGGATATAGCTTGCTCCTTCAGTCAGGAGAGCGACGTTAGATTTGGGTTTTGACATTTTGCTTTTGACTTTGGTACTGTTACAGGATTAAAGGTGATTTACTGTGTGATCACGTTGACAGATGATGATGTTGAGACATAAATGCAGACAGGTGGACAAGAGGATGTTCGATGTTTTCAACTTTTTATGATCGACGGTACTGTCCACGGAGATTCGTCATATCTCCGTTATCACCATATATCGTTGTTGTATGTGCAAAAAATTGAAGGGCATGATGCTATGCATAACGTCTGGTCGTGGAATACCGTGTACCTCCACAAACCGTGAATGGCGTTTTCGCACCAAAAGTGAGATTTTAAGGGGTCCAACCTTCATGCATATTTGATATATAAGGAGTGGATTTCTTTAGTGTTATGACACTTGGGAGACCATCTGAGTCATCAGTGAGCTCCATGGCATGCATTGTTTGATTGGATCCGGCTGTGGGAGAATGGGGTGGATTTTCACATAGGGAGCTCGCTTGGAGTGACCTGAGAGAGGATTGGACTTTGAACCATGCATTGATACTCACAAGAGTGTGTCCCATACCCTTCTAGACCATTACAAACCAGAAATGATGGGTGCATGCATAGCAAGATGTGTAGATACAGACCCCCCCAAAATCTCATTTTGGTGCGGAAAACGCCATTCACGGTTTGTGGAGGTACACGGTATCCCACGACCGGACGTTAGTCTATCCTATAAGTTATTATAATGCAAGTCTAATATTATACTAAGATTTACGTTGTATATGCATTCTAATGCGACTCTAGGGGAAATGAATGTCATATATCTCCTGTGACATCCACCCAAAACGTATTCCCTTCCGCCGCTCCTCCCTGCCTTTTCCCGACTTCATCATCCTTCACATCACCAACAACCCCACCTCCTCCGACGGCTTTCGCGACTCTTTCCATGACTGCCAATCCCAGCCCTTCATCTGAGCATCCCTCGATTACAATCGCGTCCACTCCCATTTTCCCATCTCCTTCATCTTGATTCGGCGGTATGCGTTCGAGGGTCAACATACCTGCGAATAGCCTTTGAGCTGCACTTGATGCGTCTTGCCCTAGCGATTCAGGTATCAAATGAGTATCTTCCACCTCAACCACCGAACTGGATAACTGAGAGTACAGAGGAGAATTGTCAAAATGCAATACCCCTATTCTCTTCTTTCCTTTTTCACTGGACGATGAGATCGTACGTTCAGATACCTGTCTCAATACTGCCTGAGCAGACGATTCAGCGTGTTGTGGGAGATTATCAGGACGAGGAAATATGGTATTGGGTTTTAAAAGATATACAGGAACACGTGGTGAATAATGTCGATATTTCATTCCTGGCGTTGAAGGTGGTAGAGCGATAGATTTGACTTTTTCGATCACTGATGATTCTGAGTTACCATTTATCTTCGGTCCATCCTCTTCTTTGGGTATCCTCGTAGAACTTTGTTCTCCTCGCTCTTGAGACTTATCCGCTATCCAAGGTTTACCATGTAACAGTATCCTCGTTAGACCTTCCCTTCCATCAACCTTTTCAACAACCTCTTTGATCCTCTCGATCCCCAATCCACCAGGTCTCAGGACGTCCACAGTCCCTCCACCACCTTTCCTCCATCCTAGTCCATTGATCACCGTACTTTCCACTCCAACCCCACAATCACCTCCATCTAAAATACATCCCAATCCCTCTGATCCATTCAAGTCATTATACACGTGTTGAGCCTGTGTCGGACTGGGTCTTCCAGATGAATTAGCCGAGGGAGCCGATAAAGGCAAATTCGATTTATGTATCAATGCCAAAGCCAAAGGGTGAGATGGCATTCGAATAGCGTTAGTCTGAGGAGCAGGTGATGGTGGAGGATTTATAGCTGGGAATAACAATGATAGAGGTCCAGGCCAGAATGAAGTGATTAGAGCCATGTATAACTCGGATATCTGATAATCCCTCGGGATGACTTGACGTAACATGTTTAAGGAAGATACATGGATGATCAATGGGTTGTCGGCAGGACGCTTTTTGATTCTGTATACTGATTGGATAGCAGCTGGATCGAGGGAAGATGCAGCTAGACCGTAGACTGTCTCGGTAGGTAGGGCGACTGTTTGATGATTGTGTAAATGTCTAGAAGCGGTTTCGAGGTGAGGTAAGATGGTTGGAGGGATTTCGAATTTGGGCGAGTCGAGTTGGTGGGAATAGGACGAAGAGGGTGTGATGCGGATGGAAGGGAAGTCGAGACATGGTAAGATTGGTGTGTTGGCCATGGTGGTGAGTGGTCGTATGGGGGTTAGAGATGATCTGCCATAGGGACCTAAGAATTAGCATCAGGCGATTGGACCGGAGATTCGATGACAGCTTACTGGATCGAGCTTCTGATGTACGCCTTTGACCTTATGACAGCTCTTCCCATGCCTCTACCAGGCTACTGTTGTACTTGGGGTTGGGTCGATGTTGTTACGATTGATGATATTGCAATTATCTGCTCATCATCATCACTCAACTTTTTGAAATTCTAGTGCCGGCGGTAGGTAGATCACGTGACACGGGTTTGACAAGCGCTGTGGACGCATGCTCGTATGTCCAATGAGGACGATGTTGACATGTATTCCTCTTCTCCATGAACCGCATACATAGGCTTATATATCACCAACGCACATCAGACATCGCGAGCAGCAAGCTTGCTCGCCCCTAGAAGGCTGACAGAACTCCTTTAAACCGATACACAGCTTTCACGCAGAGGATTCACAGCCATGGCGAAAATTGTACCTCCTATGAACTTCGGTTTGGTCGAAGATGGTAAGGCTCATCAAATCCTGCGATGGTCCGTCCCATCTGACATAATGACCGTATTGTACTGATGAACTATTTCCACAATGAAAGGCTTTTATCGGTCTGCTCAGCCATCCGAATTGAATTTTTCTTTCCTGGAAAAATTAAATCTCAAGACGATAATATGGGTAGGAGCTGAAGAACCCTCCGAGATCTTGTAGGTGAAGAGTGCTGCATGAAATCATGTGGAAAAATGAACTGATCGTGTCCAATGATCTGGTAGACTATCATTCCTCAATTCCCAAGGAATCACTCTACACAATCTCGCTCCGCAAGTCTCATTGAACCCTCATTTCCCACCGCCATATACGGATAGTGGGGTCGTACCTATCTCTGATCATTGTGAGTGATACCATACCGCTTCATCTTAGATGCTTGATTGTTCTTTCAATCCCTAATCTCCAATTTCAATCAAGGTCACACTTGAATCGAACACTTCACATAGCAAATATGCTAATGTTATTATCACAGACCACCTCCCTCCCCTTCCACCTCCTCCCGAACCACTAATCATCCAATCCCTCACTCTCCTCCTCCGTCCAACCACTTTCCCCACATTGGTATGCTGCAACATGGGAAGACATCGTACAGGAACGGTAGTAGGCTGTTATAGGAAATTACAGAGATGGGCTTTGAGCAGTATATTAGAGGAATACAGGAGGTACGCCGGGATGAAAGTCAGGATATTGAATGAACAGGTGAGTGTGTAATCGACATCTTTCAATGAAACAGGACACGTATGGAATGATGAGCTAATATGGCAACAAATGATAGTTTATCGAACTGTTTGATACGGATTTGGTGTCTATAACGGCCGAACAAGCTGTAGCGTGATGATTAACACTACTCTTCAAAAGGTACCGATAATCACAGTCTAACACATATATCGCATACATAGTCTTTCTATTGAGTGAAATTACATCAAAACAGAATAATGATCCTCAACTCGAGTTGAGTGCCAGACTTTGGCTCGTGGACGTATCTCCAGGTTCACAATAAAAAACGTAAGGGTCAATCGATTCACTTGCATCCAGCAGCTGAAACAATCTCAGTGGACTTGTATCTCAGATGTTGTTCAGTGTTGAAATCACAAGCGCTAAATAAAGGACAAGGAGACAGATGAATGTATTTATATAACTATGGAAGAAGGGAATCCGTTGATCTCTATTCCATTATAGCTTGTATAACTAGTCATATACCTTTACCACTTGTGGCTATTATGCGATGCATCTTGCTTTATATCTGGTTGGACTGTCCCTTTCCCCCTGACTTCTGCAACTCTCGCATACCGCATTTGTACAAGGGTACCTTCAAATGTGACTGCGGTGCAATACATGACCTGATTATGACAATACTCGAATGCATAAATAGATAGGCTACACGCATATAAATGAGATAGATATATACGAGATGATTAATGATGTTCGAAATATATTAGCTATAGCTATATAACATGAAACGACTTTCTGTTCTGACAAATACTTAATGCTGATACTTCAGGATGATAGTGTCAAAGAAGTGAAATATCTATTCGTTTCAATCCGTTTATACCGCAGCACCTTCTGATCTCTTTGGGGAATCAACGTATTTACCACCGCTGCTTGAGTGAGACTGGGCAGTTGCAATGATTGAAGGTGGCTTGGGCAAGTTTTTCTGGAAGAAGAAGTATCTCTTGATGAACCATGGTGCTGAAACCGTAGCCTCGTGCTTGAAGTATTCGGAAGTTGGTACTGAGAACACTTGATCGAGCTCCTCCAAAGTGAGTTGTTTAGTCTCTCTAATGAAACAGAAGACCATGAACCAAGCGATCAAATTCAAACCAGCGTAGAAACCGACTATAGCAGCCCATGACACATATATGGTCAGCCCTTTTCGCTCCCGACAGTAAGCTAAATTAATGTGAAAGAATGTAAACTCACAAGCACCAGTGGTGGTCATGACGGTTCTCATTCTAGGGAAGGTAAGACCCAATACACCGGCAAAGAAGTTGTTGATGAACACGACAAAGGCCATACCCTGTTCTCTCTGGATGGTAGGGAATACTTCTGCTGAGTATTGGAATGCCACTGGACCTTCACCGAGGGAATAACAAATCGTGAATAGGTAAACGAATAGAACTACTGGACCGACTCGTGAAGCTTGAGATCCCGACGTCTTGAGGACGGATAGACCCGCAGCCAGAAGGAAGATACACATGAGAGGGAAAGTGATCAAACACAATCTTCGTCGACCAACGGTATCGATAAGGAATAAGGTAGGGATGGTGAAAATGACTTGGATCGCACCGTAACCCAAAGAGGCGAAGAGAGCTTGATCGTCTGTGTATCCTACATCGGTAAAGATGGTAGAACTGTAGAAAGAGATAATGTTGATTCCACACCTACGATATACATAACATCAGTAACGTTCTCGATTATGTATATGTATATGAAGGAGTACTCACATTTGTTGAGCAATCATGGCAGTAGAAGCACCGTAGTTGGCCCTTCTGATTCTAGGTACAGTAAAGATATCTCTCATTCGAGTGAAGTAGTTGGATCCTTCAGCAACGTGGATCTCTTCAAGGTAGATGACATAAGAGTAGTAGTAATCTCTAGCAGCGATGATAGGGTGAGCTCGAATTTTGAGGAAAGATCGGAAAGCTTTATCGTATTTCTTGTGTTTCATCAACCAACGAGGAGATTCGGGAGTAAGGTAGATACCACACATCAAGATGAAAGCTGGGATAAAGGCGGAACCAAGTTGAAGTCTCCATGCGATTCTTCCGGTGTCTTTTACGATACAGTTTGCAGCGAACCCAAGGAAGATACCGGCGACAACCCACAGTTGCCAGAACATCTACAGTATCTTGTGAGCTATTATGATCTTTATGAACTAGAACAAAAGATATATCGGAAGAATGGGACATTCATTGATTTGAGCGAGAAACTCACGGTGAGTGCACCTCTGACTCTAGCAGGGGCCAATTCGGCAGAGAAGATGGGAACGGTCGCATTCTTGGCTCCGATACCAATACTGCAGATGTCAAGGCATCAGTAGGGGTTCTGAGACTCTGGACGCAAAGAAGGGTAAAAGGGAAGGAGGTGAACGTTTCACCATTTGTGGGGATGCGGCGTCTTAGGGTATCCGGTAGTACTCACCCCATGACAAATCGAATCGCAAACAACGTTTGCCATGACTTGGCAAAACCAGAAGCAATGGGAGTAGCAGTAAGACAAGCAGAGGTGAGGAAGATTTCACCTCGTCGACCGAGGTAATGATTCAAAGGATCAGTGATGAAAGCGCCACTAACGGGATCAAATTCGCCACGCGAAGGAGCGCATCACTGTCAGCGATCGTCACAGCGATGATGTATTGCGGGAGTTGATTATCAAAGCTTCGAGAGTACTCACATGAGACCAGCAGTCAAGAAAATGATGGAGTTTACCAGACCGACTTTCCATTCGTCTCCACCATTGCCTGCGATACCGAATTCTTGAGGGAACGAAAGGTTCGCACCGTTTGAACCGGTTTGATCCCAACCTATTATTAATTGTCCAGGAAAATATCAATCAACGATCTAACAGATATTAATCATGCTAAAGTAAGCACAACATAACATACCTTGAGTAGCAGCACCAATGGCACAAAGAGCAACGGAGAACCATAACATCTTTGGACCGTGCCATTTATGATCTCGTTCATACTGTAGGGCAGCCACTTCATCTGAGGAAAGTCCAGGGATGTTGTGGAAGTTGTGTTGATCTCGAGCTACCAATGCTGCTCTACCGAAGAGATCGGCGTATTCGCCAAGATTGTGGTTGTTTGCAAATGCTTGAGCATCAGCTACTACTTGTTCGGGGCTATCCCTCTATTGGAGAGAATAAGAATACCAAGAATCAGTGCTTCAGATCTTGGCAGTCAACTTTGATCGGATGAAATCCCCTATCTGTGGTTTGGGCAGGGAGAAAAGGAAGATCGATCGACTCACTTTAAGGGGATTGTGAATGACATGGACGGCTTGAGGTGAAGACTCTGGCTCATCATTAACATAATCATTTCTATTCTCTAGGTGAGCATCTTCAGTCTTTGTAGCAGCGTTCTTTTCCGCCATACTGATAAACTATTGTTGTTGATAATCGATGATCCAATGAGATTCCAGTACGGTGTAGAAATGAGAAACAAAGGAAGCAATCGGGGGGCAACATTTTTTAGTACCGATTTCCAAGAGTGGAGCTATATATACATCTCGAGTAGGTCAAAAAGGTGATCGGTCCTGGGGGGAAAGGACGAAGGGGTGGAGGGGGACACCATCCGAAATGCCAAAAGATAATTGGATCCCCTTCTTGCCCCGAGATGGTAAAGCTTAACCCTCAGGATCCCAGGATAACCTCGGCTGGGCTACGCACCGGGGCTCAGACAATCCGAAGGAAACTAACATGCTGTCTGCGTCCGCACAGTAATTTATTTTTGTGTTTTTCATTTTTTTAGCTCGCTCCTGAAGGTCAAGCCGAAAGGCAAGACGTCAGAGGCGCTGTGTTAGCGTTAAATCACTAAGAACCATATGGAGCACAGGGACTGAACAAATACAAATAGTGGGGCGAAATCTCGTAATCAGGGTCGCAAGACGTTGAAACCGGATACTTTAGCCGAAATAGCCGGCGGTGTGGATTGACTCAGCGTGAGAACTTTTTCTTATGTGCACGCTGAGAGACCAACAGGATACAGGGATATGCTTGCTATGCTCGTGCGAGCCGCGACAGATGCCGGACGTCTGACCAATCAAACGCACCTGAAAAGAAAAGAAAAACAACACAACGGATTGTCCTCTCAGGACAGCAAGGGCCCAATAGAGGACGGGACGCGCAGGCAGTTTACTGATCTAGAACGTTTGAGGAACGACATCAAACAAACTCGTCCCTTCCTTATTCCTACCCAGTAAGTCATCTGCCATTCCCAAAGGCCTATTCGGTCACCCCAGAAATGACCACCGAGGAACGACCAGAAATAATCATGGATGTTTTCCCATTTACGCGTTACGAGATGAACATTTGTGTTTGCATTTGCGTAAAATGCTAAGCATATCCGACGTGGGTCTCGAGCAGAAGGTTATCGTAAGGGGAAAGAGAGCAGCTTCGCTTAAATTTTCAAATAGAGTGGGAAATCCCTGATAACGGCGATGGGGCAGGAGGGTCTCCGGAATGAGCCGCCGAAATGTACCGTACTCCATTCAGGGTTGCGTCGTACGCTTCGCGCTCTTACATCATCCGCGTGGATCGTGGTCTTATGACTGCTGGGTATCAGGCGTGGAGTTGGAGATGAAAGCAATTCAAAAATAAATGTTTTTTTTTCGAAAAAGTCTATTTATGGTCAGCTGGTATTCGTCAACATCCCCTTGGAGCACTCTATGACCATCCATTCGGCAAAAGAGAGGAAAAGCCAGAGCGATCGAGACGAAACCCAGTAGAATAAAGCTTTATGACGATCATGATGATCTACATGTCATCATCCTTTCTTTTCATTGGAATGATCAGCAGACCAAATCAATGATTAGATTACAAATCGCACGACCTGCGAATTTCCATTCAAAAGCAATCGATTGGTAAGCCAAGACTTTAGTCCTGGAGTATCTGAATGATAATTCTAATTCCTCCCCATCGAGTTAAACGCCCCAATCGTGCTCCAATCCCATTCATCATACGAAGCTCGGTTGGTTGGGACCTCAATGAGCTTGCGGGATACCAGTGGTATGATAATTCGGGCGGACTATCTCCTTTGTTGTCATCATCATCGATTTCTTTGATTCCAAATAATCGGAAAGGACTCAAATCGATCATCCATCGATCATCGGGCTGGGATCAATTCCATCACTTGCCCACTCGTCATCTAGCTTTTTCTCCGTGCGAGGATGTGTACCCAATTGATTGTGTGTATCAAAGGATTTTGAATACATATATGTGTGTGTATGGCGTCATCGGATGCTGTGTGCAGAGGCTGACGTTCTATCAATGTTCTGAGTTAAGAGGGATTGTCGATTATCCTATGACCGAACAGCTCGAATCCTTTGTCAAGCGGTATCACGTTCCATTCGATGGTCTTTTGTTGTGAATGTCGCTGTTCTCAGGACTTGGAGATGAACACAATGGATGCCTAGGTCATTTTGGAATGTTTGTTAAGAGACAAAAGTTCGCCATATCATCGTCTTTGACTCGAATTGCCATGGGGAACAACTGACAGCGATCGAGGAGGGGTGGGGACAGAAAGGTGGGAGAGACAAAATATATATAAAGCGTACTAGAAGTGGACATTTTCACTTCTCCTCAAGCTGCTGAAGCTTGCTTGCTTGCAAATATCTCACGATCTATACTCCCACCATCAAATACGAACAGAGACAACATGACCAGCGAAAATAATATAACCAGAGAATCCAAAACATCTACAAACACTGCATCTCACACTCAATCATGTTATACTAACGATATTCCCGAATTTCCTTCATGCAACCACGAAGACTTCTCCGTCCATTCTGCTTTATGCAATAACATCGCCATAGCAAAAGATAAAGCGAGGTCTTACCAAGACCTCACAGATGCCTGTTTTGGCTCGGCCACTCTTGAAAATGCTAGATCAGAGCTCATCACTTCCCTCACTGACGTCAGTCAAGCTAAGACATTATCAGGTGATTCTTCTATATGTATGGCTTGTACTGCCCATCTTACCGATCGAGGTGCGGAGTGGTACAAGGGAAAATTGCAGACTGATCTATGGGAGTTGGAAAGTGAAGTTGCACAATTGGGATTGAAGATGGAATAGCACTACATTTGACATCTCAATATTCATATCCTTATGGGGTCCCTAACACTGATGACGTCTTTGGATTCATTGCTGTTGTCAATGATGCTGTCATATGAAATTATGCATATACTGTACATATAACGAGATGCAATAGTACATATACGATCCTAGAAAGATACCACCTTAGCCTTAGATTGTTGGTGTTGTTGCCCTTTCTGTCCAGTCATCTTCCTTGCTGTCAAAGGTAATTTCTCCTCTTCCTGATGTTGCTGTTGACTTTGACCTTCTCTCTGACCTTCAGGGGGACCTTCGTATCCTCCAGGTAACCTCTCACCCAGATCGCCCGTTATCGGATCGACCTCTCTCAATCTCTTCATGGGTCTCTCACTGTTTCTTGCTGGTAGATGTTTCTTCCTCTTTCCCTTCTCATTGTTAGAACCTTTAGATAGATTTTCTCTGGATTCTACCATAAAATCATCTTCGTCCGCTCCCGCACCTTGACCTACACCCAGAACTATCTCCCCTCTTCTCCTAAACTCGCTGCTGGGTCCGTCTGTCGACGAAGAGGTCGCTTGACGCCTTGGATCATCGGGACAGTCCTTAGCACGATGTTCGACCGATTCACACACTTTACAACATCCGCCGTTGACGTATATCCCTTTTCCGCCGTTGGATGGACATCCAGAAGATAAGTGGCCAGTGCCTAGGCAGATGTAACATGTTGCGAATGGTGTGGGGTTGCTTGAATCGATAGGCTCAGGACAATCGTGCAGGGAATGATCATTTGAATTGCATCTATGGCACATGATTTCATATCAGTTTGACCCTCAAATCTATAGCGAGCGTTGAAGGGGATAAGTTTAATCGGTGTTGGACGACTCACCGATAACATTTCCCACCTCCTGTAACTTGAGATCCAGCTTTTCCTCCTTTCCTCTTCATTCCACCGGTTCCTTCTCCCTCTTCCCCTGGTGCAGCACCTAACAGCACATTCGGACAATCTTTCGATGCATGTCCAACACCTCGGCATGCGAAACATGTGACATTGGCATTTCGCTGCTCGTTCCTCTTCTGACGTCGTTCTTCAGCATGTTTGGCAGATAACTTGGCTCGTCCTAGACACATTTGCAAGGCAAGACATCAGTCTCCTGCGCATTCTATCACATATCCTATCACATATCACATGCTCTTAGACCTTGCAAGATAGGTCATGGATGCGTCAAGTCATCACTCACTCGATATACCTTCATCCTTCCCCCAAGTGCTCTTCTTAGCGTCCGGACCCCTCTTCTCTCCTATCGCTATCCGCTTGCCGGTCTCATCTTTCACCCTTTCCCTCCCTCTTCGCTTTTTCTTCTTCTTCTCAATTCCACTAGCTTGTCCTTCACTAGCGGTAGTGTGGGCCGTGGAGGGTCCAGCTTCGGTCGATTGCTGAGCTTCTTCTGCGGCTGACTGGACGAATTTCTTTCTACCCATTCCGATTGATGTGAAACGAGCCATTTTGAGGAAATGCAGCTGTAGCTTTTTGTATGCTGTGGTTGAATTGAGTGAATGGGAATCTTGTCGTTACGATCTGTGACTGTAGTATACTTCAAGTTGCGATGAAGACAGCGTGGTGAAGAATTTGGCGGCGATTCAACATCAAAACAAAGCTTTCTCCCAACTTTTTTCAGATTCATCGAGGATGATCACGTGACAACACCGTGCCTGGCTGTACGACTGGCCCTCCTCTCCGTCAACGATACCCAGATGCGAATATTTACGAAATTCGTTCATCACCATCAGCTCGTCGCATTCCATATAACACCTCAGCAATCATGCGTCCCAGCATTATTCGATCCGCCATCCGAGCTGTACCTGGACCTACGGCGTCTGCTTCAGTTCCAGCTCGGATCATTCCCCTTGCCTCATCTTCGATTACCATCCGAACATTCTCCTCGACTCCCCTATTTCTGAAGAAGAACAAGGGTCCCAACGTCAAGACACCAAAACAGAAAATCAGGGCTGTAGAAGATGACGAAGCAGGTGCGAATGATGATCCAGGGGCTGGAGAGGTAGTGATTGCCGAAGTGCTCGAAAAGACCCAGGGGAAGATTGAAAAGGCCGTTCATTGGGCTAAGGCGGTTATTTTCGAGGGTGTTGAGAGAGGCAGAGGAAGAGTCACGCCTGGTATGTCGAATGGCCAAACCTCTATATCGGATGGTGTATTATTGATGTGATGGCTCATGTGATCATGGTATAGCTCTACTTGATTCTGTCAGAGTGCAATTACCGGAGAGTTCTGGACAGTGTCACTTGAATGCGGTCGCTTCCATAACGACCAAGGGCAATGCACTGTTTGTCGAAGTCTGGGATACGGATGTAAGTACTCAAAGATCAAGCGTTTTAAAGACCTCAGCTGATATACCATTTTCAGGCTACTAAGCACGTCGAATCTGCTATCCACCAAGCCAATTTACCTGGTATATCGCCTCAAAAAACTGGAGCTAACACCTTGAAGATACCCATTTCGAGGTGAGTGAATGTTACCTATGGGATATTACCCAGATGACTCGCACTTGCTCAACCGTTCCCTGAATTAGGCCAACAACCGAACAACGTGCCGAGATATTAAAATCCCTAGCAAACACCGTCGAAGCTGCCAAGCAGCAAATACGAATGGCCCGAACGGACGGCTTCAAGCATCTCGGTGGAAGGAAGTCGAACGGTACGGATGAAGTCCAGAAATTGGTTGATGAGGCTAGTAAAGATCTGGACGGACAGATGGTACTGGCAAAGAAGGAGTTTGAAAAGGCATAGGATCGCGGCAGAGATAGAGCATAAGTGGTGTCTTATTGCATTGCATTGCATTGCATTGCATTGCATTGCATTGCATTGCATAGCATGGCATTGTGTTGGCACTCTTGGAAGGGAGGTCGCCGTATATGCTTACTGACGATGCACAAGGAAGTGTTCAAATATTCAACCTGACATTCTGGACAGCGAAAAGAGCACATCACAATCGTGTATGGTATAGTATACATTGATGGTACCTTTTTCAACGCCTTGACCACATTTGATGGATATGACAACACGGATCGGACTCGTCTGGTGGAGCAACCTCCTTTGACAACGACTATCACCGAATAGGAGCATGCATGATGTCAACGTTGCGTCATAGCAGAGTCTGCAGGAGGAAGTGAACTGCTAACAGAGATGGAGGGTCGAAAGATATATAAGATCATCATGGCTGACCAGGAGACTAAATGCTGATCAACAACGAGCAAACAAACAGTAAGCCCGAGTAACTCTTGAGAGTAAATATCTTTTATCAAACATACCCATACATCATGCACGGCTCAACAACAACCACTCGAACAACCTACCATACCTCCCACAGACAGAACCGAATTTCGGGATTGAAGAGCGTAAGTTCGGGTTCATGGGGATCTAACACAGCCATGTATCCAAGGAAACGGGGTGGGTGGCAAAAGCTGAACATACAGTGTCACGACTACATATATAGGCAATTAATAACCCTCGAACCACCCATGCAGGGAGGGATCACGCTCAACATGAACTTCACTCCATGGGTGTAAGGTCAACTCAGTAAGTCACCTACAGCGTTTCATATTGACCCACGACTTGCAGCTGATGAACTGTGCTGTAATGTACTTGATGTTCTCGCAGCCCAAGTCTCGGAACGAGATTAAGACATTTTTTCCACCTTCCTGGTAAATCCCATGGACACAGGTCGACTTGTACGACCCATACTCCCTACAGCACCACTCATACTTCCACTCGAACGACTTCTTAGAAGATCTGCTCAGAGAGATCGATAAGATTGATTTGATAAGTAGGAATTACATGTACAGTACTGTTCCCTGAATTTGAATACTACCGGAAAAATAAAGATTATTTATAAATATGAAACCGAAATGGGATACGAGTCAAGGAAAAAGGAAGGAATGGTGTATTTCTCATAAATGAATAAGTGATTTAGTGTGGTAGTTGTATATAGTGCTTGGAGAAACTGTATACGCGATGCACTGTTTTGAATTTACGATAACAGGCTGCATGTAAGACGATATTCAGAACTGCGAATTTCAGATATGACATCGTGATATTTCCTTCATTTGATTTCACCGCCGTACCCGGGGATGATCCACTCATATCTTCGGAAGACCTTGTGGGTCAAACTATTTCCCCCCCTGAGCAGGCGTAGGAGGAGGTTCTCTAGTCCCATCAGTCTTTTGAGAGGAGACATTCGCATCACCCATATCCCAGGCCAATCCCCAAGCCGCATCACTCGCAGCTTCGGTTCGACATGCTAGACTTCCGCAAGCGGAACTCGCCTGCTTCGAATAATACTTGCATGATATTTCATCACACGAGAATGTCGTTTGTAAACTCAAGGTCTACACCATGGCCGACACAGTAGGGTGCATTGAGGTCAGTGTGATGTCATGCAATTACTTGACGTTCCGTATGAGTATAAGGTCCTAATTGGACTCACTGGTGCTCGTGAAGAATTATTGCTAGACATTTTCGATCCAACGTTATGATATCGTCCTAAATTAAAGTCGAATAATTTGATGGTGTATTTGAAGACTGTAGCTGAGTTACTTGAATTTTTGATCGATGAAAATTCAAGTTAGAAGGGTACGAGATCCTCCCTCATATATATATGCTACGACTGAGCTGAATACAGACATCATTTTCATGCGATTCTCGACTCGATAACAAGCTTCATATGCCCGCGAGCCACTTCCCTCCGCTCTGAGGTCCGAAAAGAACCTCGTTAGATCCCTCAGGTGCCCTCCGACTCCGATCAATCTATACTGTAGACTGTGGCAACAAATCCTCCCGTGAAAAGAGCTGATGATACTCGATCAACAGTCGCATCATTCTGGATGATTAGATCATACGATCCTTTGTGTTTCGGATTTCCATTTCGGGGTTCAGAGCAAGAATGACTTTGTCGGATGATCAGCAGCTTCGCAGGTACAACGGATGACTTGATTCTGTCACCGCTTTTGACGAGCGGCATTCGATGATCACATCCTTTTTTTGGTCCACTCCGACGATATCCGCACGTGTTCATATTACGACCTCGGAAATGCCGTGTGTGATCTTATCTGTCAGTATAATGAGCGTCATGGAGAAATCGGAGATAACTTGGAGACGAGCAGTAGACAGGTATATCCTTTCATGGCTACAAGTAGGCTCAATCTCAATCTTTGCATGTTCGCTGTTTTATGATCAAATCAACGTCGCGATATCGGAGGGGTTAAGTAAGGTCCTAATCATATTGGATTCAAAGTATAGCACCGTTAGTAAGAATATGTAAGATTAGTAAAGGTTTATAGTCAAGATATACGAGATGTACACATATACACAAAAATTCTAATCTAGGGAGAAGTTATAGCTTTCATATCTCCTTGTCCCACCAATCACCCCGACTATTTTTCCTCCCCGCATCATTCCCCAATCTCTCATCTCTACTTCTTTGTACCTCCTCTGCTTCCGGCTCATCTTCACTCCAACCATCATCACCGTTGTTGTCATTGTCCCAACCTTCAAAATCGTCTCTTAACCTCTGTGTCCTCTCTTCTTCCGTCTCCTTGTTCTTCCCAAGCTGAGTCAAAGGGACTTCTGCCGATTGTCGATCGATAATCTCCTGGTGTTCATGTTCATGATCGTTCTGAGGTGTCGTGGTATATCGATGAGAGTCTGATCCAATCAATGGTGAGGTATCGTCTGATAATATGGGTTTTCCATAGGCGTCTAATTCGACGGTTGAGGCCATGGATTTCTGGTATTTATGGTACGAGTACAAGGCGATACCTAAGATTTTACAATCAGCTTAGCCATATTCAAGAAGAGGATGTAAGCTGACGACTTACCACACACTGTAATTACCACACCGATGATGTTCAGTCCCGTCAACTGATCTCCAAACACCCAAGAGGAGATGGATATCGTCGAGACTTCCTTGAATATACCGGCAATGGAGAGAGGTACCACACCAGCTCGTTGGATGATACTAAAACATCGTCCATTACGTCAGTAATCAATCAGGGTGTTGAGAAGGTTAATGGAATTGGTCACTTACAAATATTCACTAGCAACCATTGCAAAAGCTATTGCTCCCGGCAAAACAATCACCCCCATAGTCTTTATAGCCTGAAACCCTACAAAGAAATCGCTCGACAAGATATCAAACCAACCTTCTACTACCATACTGACTAACGCCAATGTGACAGCCATCAACGGTGCAAGCCAGAAGATGGTCGCAAACGGATTACTTAGGCCCATCCCTTTTTTGTGCATGACCAATTCCGTTAACGCCCATCGTAATCCTCCCAAGCCAGACGCGGTGAACACCATTATGATTCCTGGGATCGATACCGCGGTAGTATTGAAGACCATACAGAATACTCCGAATGATATCAGAGTGATCACTGAGATTAGTCGGAGGGAGTAGGCTTCGAGTTTGAATGTGAATGCGAAAAGTAGGACGAAGATAAGTGTAGAGGATTTACACATTGCTACAGTACCATCAATAGGATGTAAGCTCGGAAATCAGCGGTGTATGAAAAGCGTGTATTCAACAACTTACTATACAGACTGAGGGTGATAGTTTTCAGACTGAGGTTTGATAACCCTATATCACCTCCGGTAGCAGCAGCAGTGGGTAAGATCTTAGTTCTATGGACCGAGTGATCAGCGTCAGCTTTCCATCTTGTCGGTCTAGTTTAGTCACAATGCTAGCTACTTACACATATTCCTTCCTCGTCGGTCTCTCCTTCGGTCTGAACCTATCCGCGAGTATCACTCTGATCAGAGCTGCTAGACCGAACTGTACGACCATATGACAGCAGGTGACAAATAAGGGATAACTGAACCCGTAATAATTTGGTGAGAACATCCATTTATTATACAGTGATAGTAATGTAGCGAATGTATACCTAGTCGAGAGAAATTCAGCACATATCTTCAGAATACATCCTATCAATCGAGAGTCGTTTCCCGAAAGAGGTACAAGGGGATGTACGCCGTAGATTTCACTGAACTCACCAAGATAAGATGAACATCCCCGTTATTATGACGTTCTTCCACCACAAAGCCTTCTTCATCTCCAACGTTGCATGTCTATGACTCTCATGGCCTGGTTCCACCCCTATCACACCTACATCACCTTCGTCCTGATTCTGACGGGGTCGAGCATATATCAACCCCTCTTCCTCTTCTTCTTCATGGTCCCCGCCTTTTGAATGTTTCCTATGCGGTGGACCTGAGCTATCTTCGTAGGCTGGCGGTACATCTGGTGTAGCTGACTGCGAGGGGGTTGAAAATGATGACTGAGGATTAGGAGAAGGTGAGAGTCGATGAGGAGGACGTGAGGGTCCCGCTGAAGAGCTGACGTCGTTCATTTTTGAAGAAATCCCAGACCAGAGCAAACTGGTTGATGAGTTGAGTTCGACAGTATTGATATGAGCATGTGCTTTGCTTCAAGTAAAGTGAATCAGATACGATTTGTAGACTATTTGACGATGCAGTCGCCTTCTCACGATATGGACACCAGACTGAGATATCTTATCAATCCTTTTTCATGTTTTTGCTGGTCAGTCGCGTTATACTCGTATGGTGGATTCGTACTCTCAGTGCGGGGCGCCGTTGACTCATAAAACGGCAAATGGCAGATTGGCAGGTTGAGAAGAGTGGAATGAACGTGTGTTCAAGTATTCCTCGATAGGCCGCTTTATGCGAGCTTTGCTTGTCTTGTCTTACAGCCATGAGAAAACTTGCAATGCATGGGGAATGGTAGCATGTGATACAGAGGCAAGGTAATCTAATATCTACTGTACATCTAACATCTACTGTACGCGCCGCCGTTGACTCTTGAATAGTCTGATTCTCTATTGTCTATCTTTCTACTTTTACAATAATGATCTACGGCCTTCTATCTTTTACTTCTCTTGGTGTCTATAGCTTCGCCAATCTTCATTTGGGATGAGCAGCATCATCTTGAGCGATCGCTTGGTACTCGTGGAAATCAACGTATCCTTTAGGTCCGGGACTGTAGAAAGTATCTCGGTCGTACTTCTTCAAGGGCCAATCATTCTTGAGTCGAGCAGGTAAATCAGGGTTGGCTATGATAAACAAAGTTCACTTGTCAGTTTCTGATTTGCCCTATATGGCAGAAAGATGATATATTCTATCTGGTATATTTGATGGAACGTCAGATAAGCGGACTTACAGATGAAATATCGTCCAAAGGCAATCAAATCATCATACTTATCCGCATGTTCCTTTGGATGTCCGTGATCACCGGCATATCCACCAGCTACCATGAAAGTGATTCCAGCCTCAGTGGTGATTCGTCGGATGTCATCAAGAGTATCTTCCTTAACCCTCTCCTCAGGGGGTACATCGCTACTTCCCGCAGTTCTGGAGTCGATTGCATGGATATAGGCTAGTTTAGGTTGAGCCTCGACGATAGTTTTGGTCCAAGGGATAAAAGTATCCAACGGTTTCTCTTCCCTCATTCCTTGGAATTTTCCAAATGGACTCATTCTGATTCCGACTTTCTCTGGACCAATCGCCTGGCTGACGGCGTTGAGGACTCGCAAAGGGAATCGGAATCGGTTTTCAAGCGAGCCACCATATTGATCTGTTCGTTGGTTGGATACTGATTGGAGCTGGATTCGAGTGATGTTCATCAGTACAGACTCTACGATGAAAATATCCAAGTAGGACTCACGAATTGATCAAGAAGCTATGTAGTCGCAACACAGAAATGATCGTTTTGTGATCAGTAATGGTTTTCTCATACATCAAACGAGATATAAAGGATATGAATCACTCACGTATCCATTAGCACCATGAATCTCTACACCGTCAAATCCAGCTTCAATGGCAGCCTTAGCGGCGTAGGCATACTCATCTACTGTCCTATCGATATCCTGTTCGGTCATAACGTGTAATGTGGGTTTTGGACCTTCGGCGGTTGGGTCGGGTATGTCTGAAGCGGCGTAGATGACTGGTGCTACTTGTGGGTTGGCGACTCGGCTGTGTAAACACAAACCAGGGAGGATTCAATGGTCAACTAAAGCTTGGCTTGAGCAGCAAGAACGAACGATATTAGCTCACCCTAAATGCCATAATTGACAGACGATCTTTCCACCCTTAGAGTGTACAGCATCGGTGATCTTCTTCCAACCTGCAATTTGATCTTTGGTATATATACCTGGTACACCATCGTATCCCCTCGCAGCGTCAGAGATAAATGTGGCCTCAGTGATGATTAGACCGCCATCTGCACGATGTCCAAAGTTAGCGGATGATGGTCAAGGACATGAAGGTCGTGCGTGATGCACTCACCAGTAGCTCTCTGAGAATAATATTCTGCAGCATATTCACCAGGTACTCCCGTACCCTTTTCAGCTCTAAATCGAGTCAGAGGAGCCATGACTACTCGATGTTTGAGATCGAGTGATCCAGCTTTAAGAGGTTGGAAAAGTTTGGAATTTTGGATAGTCATGTTGAAGTCTTTGCTCCTTTTTTAAAAAGATTATCTATATAGAATAAGAAGTAGAATGAGTATTTATTTAGGCAAGACGGGTTAATAGAGGTAAAAGAATCAAGAAGTACATTGGCTCACATATATATATATATCTATGTATATATTTCTTGTTGATACGGTTAAACCCCTCCACATCAGAAATGTTAAGCTGATTAATCATCTCAACTCTTTTCCACTATGATCATGATCATGATGATAATTACAACATTTCAAGGAAGATCGCCGGAGACCAAGATTACCCATTACGGCCGAGTACCGTTTTTCGCGGAATATGATGATGACCACTGGTTCTGGAATAGGCACTCCACCGGAAAGGATGTAAAAGAAACCACGTGATAAAGTGAGTGAGTCACCGGAACACGGCGATTGGGATATGGAATCGTGAAGAATAAATGGACAAGCCTGTCTGACGCTAAGACCTGTCTGACGTTCGATCAGGCAGGTTATCGTTAGATGACTTTCTTTTACCGAGTTACTGCGATTAGGTCAACACGTGGAGAAGTCAGGTCAAGGGATGGGAAGGGCAAAAAGAAAAGAATCCATAGTTCGGGAGGAGAGATATACCACGTATTTGCAACGATCATAGCCTTCGCCAAAGAGCTGTAAGTAGGCTGCAGCGCTCGTCTTGCTTTCAACATGGTCCAAGGTCTATAACGTATTCATCTTTGAATGCATTGAGAGAAAAGGTATATTTCATATGCTGAAAGCGTTTGATATCCATATATCTATATAAATGTATTGATACAACTCTTCTGATTATTGTAATTTGTCCTTCTACGATATATGCAGTGTATCAATCAACCCAAAAAAACATAGAAAAGCCTATCATTCCAAATGTACGTGTAAGAACGGTATAGAGATCCAGATCCAAATGATGGCAATCAACATTTATTACCAAGATCACTCATTGATATCAATATCATCTCCTTTATAACCGAATCCTGGCCTACAATCAATGGAAATCAAGATCTTAGCTTGTGTAACGGCGTCATAGAGACTGTTTTTGTATTGGTACTCACCACATGACCATAGTATGTAGATCATCCACACCTTCATCATTAATCGTAACACCTTCGGCATTCGATATTATACCTCGTTTCTACAGTTGATACAGATGCATCAGCTCACATACCTTGTTCACGACTTCAGTGATGAAGTAGAACTTACAAGACCCATAGTCACTTTGATAGCTGGATGAGATACTTTGTAATTCTCCAGGGTCTTATCGTCATCAATCAAATTATAATTACCCGCTTTAGACTCTCGTTGATGTATCAACCTAATTATATTCCTAGCTGCTACTTCAGATTGGTAATATGCCGTATGTCCAGCTTGGATAGCCCCCGTTTCCGCACAATCACCACACGCAAATATATGGGATAAATCCTGCTGTTCTCCCTCTCCATGTTCTTCTTCATCGGAATCGGCAGACGAACGATTTGTTCTGGTCGAAGAGGTATATTCGGAAGAAGGCGGAGTCAAGGGCATAGACAAATTCAAATTGTTCATTCTATCTTCTACCGATCCAGAGTTTCCTTTCTTGTTTAAGGCGTGAACTTGCAATGTGCAATGTACTCTGATTCTACCGGACTGAGGACAAATGACAGATGGGTTGACAGAAGCCATCAAGGCGATATGTGGTTTTTGACCGGTACATGGAAGTACCAAGTCAGCTTCGAACGTTCTTCCATGATCGGTAGTAACGATCTTCTTCTTGCCGTCGAGTAGTTCAGGATCTTTAGGCCAGGTCATAACTCGTTCACCAAGGACGACTTCAACCCCGAGTTTCTTCAGTTCTTCGATCACTGTACAGATAAGCCAGTGTGAATCAGCACATATTCATTTGAGAGAAAAGGTGATATAGTGCACTTACGCGCAACGTGGAACTCGATTGGATACCTAGGCATAACTCGTGTTCTCGAATGAAGCAGAGTGACTTGTTTAGAGGGGTAAAGGTATTTGAGATCGGACGCGAATTCTATATCATCACATCTCGATCGTCAGTGGATGAACGGGTAGAACAGGCGACGAGGGGCACAAATAACTTACGGATACCCATCGCTCCTGCACCGACCACAACAACATGTTGAGCTTTCTTCAACCTTTCTGCAGATTCCTCCATCCATCTCACACCATGTCTCTTTGTTCCACTTATATCCTCGAGCTCATCTTCTCCTTTCACTTCAGAGGAATGTATGATCTTTGACCAGACGTTCACCGGTGATGGCATAGAAGCACCAAGGGCATAAACGCAATAATCAAATTGGAAAGTTTCCTCCGGTCCATCGTATTTCCCATACGTATCAGGAGAATGTGAACATCTAGGTTGTTGTTTCGATGTATCCAATGTTGGTCTAACGAATGTCACTGAATGAGCTGTCAAGCCGACTATGGATCCTTGGATGAACTGGTGTCTTGATTTTTTACATGTGGCGATTGATAATGGATGGGAATGATGGTCTGATCCGTCTAGTGTGGAGACGGATGCAGGAGGGGTGGTAGGTGGAGTCAAGGGTTTGCCAGAAGAAGAAGTAGAGGATTCTGCTTCGTCGAATATGTGTGTGTAAGGGATATAGGCTTTTGGGGCGTGTTGAGGTAAGACAGCGAATCGAGGGAAGGCATAAAGATCTGAAGAGGAACGGAAGGGAGCAA